>NC_053492.1:106198896-106498896 GCF_905171775.1 Rana temporaria
TCCATCGCCAGAAGAACAGCTACAAGGACACAGGACAATGGAGACACAGTATGAACGGCTGAAGCTCTCTTCCCCCAAGGACTTGCTGGAGAGCCGGGGCAGACTGGCCAGCAACCGTAAGAAAAGGGACATTATCGCAGAACTTGTCGAAATGGATAGAGCTGAAAGGCCCAGCGTAACAGACAGGACACCCGAGGAAGAAAGTTTTGATCGGGCTGTTAAACGAGGACTGACACAGTATGGTCCTAACCCTCCACCGGAGATCATAGACCTGGTTATAGCGGCTGTGGATGCCACTTGGCTACATCAAAGAGGTGCTACAGCAGCAGAAGTCACAGCAGCACCAACTGAAGAGAGAGGAGAGGTACATATACCAGTCGCCATGGAAGAGGAATTCAGAAGGAGGTTACAAGAGATGTGGATACAGCACAGAGGACCAGTATCAGAGGAGGTCCTGCTGGGATTGTCAGATTTGATCCGTTGCCAACTCTGGAAGGAAGCACTAGCTCTTGAGCAGCAACACCAGGGAAAGGTCCTCCCCTCCATCCATGTAAGGTACTGGCCGCAGTATGATGTACGAATGCCGTTGTTGGGGGAACAACCTAAGCAGGAGTGGACAGCAGAGTTAAGCAGGCTGATCCGGGCAGAGATGCGGTTGGACGAGAGCTACAGAGCCCTCCGGTGGTATGTAGCCCAAGAGTGCCCATGGTCAGTGGATGACAGCCCCACGGAAGGCTATGACTATGATGGCCTGGGATTGTTGTATTGGAGGATGTCCAGTGATCCTGACTTTGGGAGTGATCAGGAGTGGCACTTGGAGGAAATAATGGAGCACAGAGAGCAAAAATTTAATGTTTTGGAAGGGCACTGGTTACAGGAAGATTTGGAGTTTCTGGCCGTCCATGTATGGGAGCTGGAGATTGCCTACAGACAGCTGCTAGACTCTGCACAGTAGCAGGGTGGGGCTCCCGTTGCCTGGGACTATGAGGAAATTTCAGATGACAACTGTGAAATCCTGGCTGATGAATCGGCAGTGGAAAATATGGAGATTGCCATCCCTAAAGCTGAAGCGGATGATGTGGAGTTCCAGGGGGCTAGGGCAGTTGGCTAATCTCCCCAGCCACAGATTACAGAATGCATGGATTGAATGGACTGTTCAGAGGATGTTATGGATTATGCATCGCCTGCTCAAGTACTGACAGCAGGACAGAGTACGGCAGACCCCTGCTCTACACCCATTGCAGTTTTGGAGGCCCGAGGTGATAAGGTGATGGTCCCTCTCTACCAGTGGATTTCAGAGATGCAGGGAGGAGAAGCAGCCATTTTCCCTCCCCAACTGTTAGCCAGAGCAGATGGTGTGGAATCCCTAGCAGAAGAGCTGGCAACAGAGCAGAGTGCCAGAAACCTCTGCTCTCAACTAGCAGGAGAGAGAGTTCCCGGGGTAGTGGATGGGACTTCAGTCTCCACTTGTATACCCCAGGGATGGGGGCAGTTGGCCCAGATCCCCAACAGCATGATGAACTGAGCCCAGTCACCCTGTCTTCTCTCCAGCGGCTGAAAGGACTCCAGGGAGAAGGGCCAGTCCAGGCCTCTCCCCAGCGGCAGGCATGTTCTCTGAGAGAGGCAGAGGTTGGCTGGGTAAGTAATGCTCTGTTTGAAGAAATGCATTTGGGGTACTGTATGGATACCAGCATTGGAGGAATGGAACTATGGACTAACTTCGGAGTCAACCTGTCTGGGGTCCCCTCCTGTGTTAGTCTCCCACCGAAAGGGAGACCTGTGATACCCAGAGACTTTTGATGGATGTGGGGTACTCCTGTGCCAGCTTCACTAATGACTCTTGGGTCTAGGGTCATCCTATGTCCAATAGGGGCATAGGATGACTGAGAAATTATATCATTAATTACATGAGATGGGACAATAATGATAATTCATGTATTGCAGGATATCTTGAAATATTACAAGTGGTTTATTCTGACCCCGAAAGGTCAATAGGACAGTATTCATTCATGTGGGGACACATAGACTGTTGAGGTGCTAATTAAGTCTACCTGGCTGTAATGATAAAAGCTTGCTGTGATTGCATTCTATTGTCTATTGTGCTAATTAATTCTGCCTCTCACGAACCTTTCATTGTGTATGCTAATGACACTGTATTGTGTGAAAGTTCTATTGATGATAGATATGTGTTGGCAGTCTGAAAGGTCAGATGTCTGACCTTTCAGGTGTAGTGGATTAGCATGTCAATTATGTTTACTAAAGAAATGTGTTTTATGTAGCAGGTGGGAATAGCTTATTGCAGAGTCAGAAAGTCTGTCTAAGATGTGGATTGAGGGGGACTCGTTAGCACCCCTTTGTGTAATGTTGTGGATGGAGTGAGGCATTGTCCAGATTTGGTTTCTAACTGTATTTAACCAGCTGAGTTTACCATTAAAGTATCCTATCTGGTTGGAACCAGAGACAGAGCTGTGTGTGTCTCGTTTCTGGGGGAAATCCAATGGGTCCTATCTGCCAGATTGTGGAGTGTCGGATAAGCTGTCTTGGGTTGGTGGAATGGAATATCGTAAACGGCGTTAACCCCTGACCGTTACAGATGGTATCATAGTCCCCTCTTCTAGGGGGCAGGTTCAGTACATAGATCCCCTTGATGGTAAGATCTTTCACCTTCGTGGAACCTAGCGAAGTGCAGGGGGATTGGATCTTTTTAATGCTTGCGATGTGTTTGCCAATTCTGACGCATAGTTGTCGTTTAGTTTTACCTATATATATATTATTGCAAGGACATGTAAGCATGTAAATTACTTTTGTAGTTGAACAACTTATAAATTGTTTAATTTTGTAGTTGTTATCAGCGCAGGAATTGGCGAACACATCGGTTTTATGAACAAACTTGCATATAGTACAGTGCCCACATGGATGTATACCAGGGGGAAATTTTTGCCCAGTAAAACAGTTTTTATTCTCTGTCCGTTTGTACTCAGAATGTACTAGGGCATCATTTAAATTACGTGTCCATCTAGCTGTAAGTAGCGGTCTAGGCCCCACTTTATCAGCAATTTAGGGGGCAGAACTGAGAATATGCCAGTGTTTGTTCAAAATGCTTTGAACTTCAGACCATTGAGACCCGAATCTAGTAATGATCCTGGGAAAGGATTCCATATTATTTGGTACCATGTTTTGGGGGCCTTTTTGGGGTACTAAAAGATTTTGTTCTGTACTCCTAAGGGCTCTATTTTTAGCCTTTTGTAGAGGACGGTGTGGGTACCCTCTTTCTCTAAAACTTTGGTACATATCATCAGCTTCTTGTAGGACATTTTTATCCTCAGAACAGTTTCTACAAATCCTAAGAAACTGTCTTGTGGGTATCCCATGGATAAGGGATTTGGAGTGATGGCTCTGAGCTAGGAGGAGCGTGTTTGCTGCAGTTTCTATTCGGAAAGTACAGGTGGTAATCTTGTCACCCACCTTTGTCAATTGTAAATGCAGAAATGGTAGTGTTTCCACATGGTATGAGAACGTCAGTTTGATATTCCTTTGATTTAGGTTGAGTTAAGACATAAATTCCTCCAGTTGTTCAGCTGTGCCGTCCCATACCATGAGGACATCATCGATGTACCCCAGTCACAGACAACTGTGGCCGAGGTACATCGAGGATTTAAACATCACCTCAAGCTCTACAACAAATTAGTTATGTGGCCCCATTTGGGGATGATGTTGTTCAAGTAAAAACATAGTGGCCGCTAGGCCCCATTGGTGTGGGATCGATGTATACAGACTCTCTACATCGACCCCAACAAGGAGAGCATCATCAGGGAGGGAAATATGTAGCAATTTAAGAAATACATCCCTGCTATCACTGACAAAGGAGGGTAGTGTGTTAACCAAATCCTTTATCAGGGAGTCTACATATTTACCAACTCTTTCAAGTGGTCCTTTAATTGCTGAGACAATTGGTCTTCCGGGGGGTAGAGTAATTGATTTATACAACTTAGGAATAATGTAAAATGTAGGGATGGTGATGTCTTCTGCTTTAAGAAAATGATATTCCTTTTTGGGGAAACAAGTATGTCGGTGAATGAATGACTTCCTCTTGAGCAGCAGTCACTCACAATCCCATCAAAATTGTAGAAAATAAAAAGGTTGGCTTATATAAGGGGAAGGAATAAATTTCCTCTCCAAATATAGGGATTTTTACGTGAGATGTGTTGCTCTTAGTATCGAAGGTAGGCGCACAAAACACAAGGTTTTTTAGATATCAAAAATAATTTAATTATATAAAAATATAAAGTTTCACATTTCATAAAATAAGTTAGCAAAGTGAAATATACATGATCACGACCAATTTTACATGATTTATACAAAAAGGAAATCAGGATTATGATTAGAAGAAAAGCAGATGCGATATTGCCAACTAGTTTCGCACTAGATGTGCTTCATCAGGGCTTGCATGATACTTCTGTTCCTTAATTACATGTGATGGTCTGTGTATGACACAAAGGTTCATTATTAATGCAGGTATGGTCAATGTAGTATCTTTAAACTTTGTAAATAAGTGTTCAACACATATACAATTAATAAAATAAGAGAATATAGTGCGCTTACCAATTATGTTTAAAAAGCTCAAAGAACCTGGCGGAACCAAAAGGAGCTGCCAAGAAAATAGCGAAGGCGAACCTGATGCGGACAGGAGATATTAGATGCTGCACTTTCAATCAGTGGAGGCCAGATCCACTTGATTTTAGCAGGTGCGGACAATGAGATGTATAGAGGGGGTTCACCACAGTTAAGGAGGAAGAGATACAGGTATATATACGTTGTATCTATTTCTCTCCTAAAGAAGAGGACACAGAATTAAAATTGAAAGTATGAAAAAAATGATATTGATTGAAAAAATGAATGAAAGAATGATAATAATACGACAGATTAAGGATGTATCCATATATATTTTTATAGACATTTTTTAAGTAAAGCAGATATCTTATATTTAAATGGACATAGACAGAGTAAATATCTATGCATTAAATGAGTATGGATAAAGTCTAAAGAATATGTATAAATCTAGAGAGTATTACCTCAATAGTAGTGAAGTTTGGATATAGGCTTAATACTGCTAATAGAGTCCAGCAGAGTTCATACTGAATTCATAGTGAGTTCTATAAGTAAATAAAGTACAGAATGTGTATGCATATAGGTATATAGATGAATTCAATTTAATATGAAAAGCATGAATTCAGTAAAAATGACTATTGCAACGCAACATAGTAACCGTCTATTAGAGAAGAATATAATTGAAAAAGAAGAGAGTTTACCTTAGATGGTTAATGACATGGAGTATATAGTAATATATGCTGTTGTCCTAGGGGGATATAATATCCCAGTAGCATTATAATCAAAGACAATGCTGTAGGATAGTCCAAGGGCAGTTATATATGTTGTTTATACTGCGATTCTATAAACAGAATAATAGATAGGTTAAGTTCGTGCATATGGCAAGGAAAACCTGCGTAGAGCACTAGATCTTATATCTGGACGGCTTGAGGGAGGATATCACACCACACGTGTAACGCTGCTTTACTTAGCCTTGTGGTGTCACGACACAGATAAGGTAATTACCTTCCAGTCTATCTTCTTAAGATCTAGTGCTCTACGCAGGTTTTCCTTGCCATATGCACAAACTTAACCTATCTATTATTCTGTTTATAGAATCGCAGTATAAACAACATATATAACTGCCCTTGGACTATCCTACAGCATTGTCTTTGATTATAATGCTACTGGGATATTATATCCCCCTAGGACAACAGCATATATTACTATATACTCCATGTCATTAACCATCTAAGGTAAACTCTCTTCTTTTTCAATTATATTCTTCTCTAATAGACGGTTACTATGTTGCGTTGCAATAGTCATTTTTACTGAATTCATGCTTTTCATATTAAATTGAATTCATCTATATACCTATATGCATACACATTCTGTACTTTATTTACTTATAGAACTCACTATGAATTCAGTATGAACTCTGCTGGACTCTATTAGCAGTATTAAGCCTATATCCAAACTTCACTACTATTGAGGTAATACTCTCTAGATTTATACATATTCTTTAGACTTTATCCATACTCATGTAATGCATAGATATTTACTCTGTCTATGTCCATTTAAATATAAGATATCTGCTTTACTTAAAAAATGTCTATAAAAATATATATGGATACATCCTTAATCTGTCGTATTATTATCATTCTTTCATTCATTTTTTCAATCAATATCATTTTTTTCATACTTTCAATTTTAATTCTGTGTCCTCTTCTTTAGGAGAGAAATAGATACAACGTATATATACCTGTATCTCTTCCTCCTTAACTGTGGTGAACCCCCTCTACACATCTCATTGTCCGCACCTGCTAAAATCAAGTGGATCTGGCCTCCACTGATTGAAAGTGCAGCATCTAATATCTCCTGTCCGCATCAGGTTCGCCTTCACTATTTTCTTGGCAGCTCCTTTTGGTTCCGCCAGGTTCTTTGAGCTTTTTAAACATAATTGGTAAGCGCACTATATTCTCTTATTTTATTAATTGTATATGTGTTGAACACTTATTTACAAAGTTTAAAGATACTACATTGACCATACCTGCATTAATAATGAACCTTTGTGTCATACACAGACCATCACATGTAATTAAGGAACAGAAGTATCATGCAAGCCCTGATGAAGCACATCTAGTGCGAAACTAGTTGGCAATATCGCATCTGCTTTTCTTCTAATCATAATCCTGATTTCCTTTTTGTATAAATCATGTAAAATTGGTCGTGATCATGTATATTTCACTTTGCTAACTTATTTTATGAAATGTGAAACTTTATATTTATATAATTAAATTATTTTTGATATCTAAAAAACCTTGTGTTTTGTGCGCCTACCTTCGATACTAAGAGCAACACATCTCACGTAAAAATCCCTATATTTGGAGAGGAAATGTATTCCTTCCCCTTATATAAGCTAACCTTTTGATATTCCTTTTTGGTCAAAAGGCAAGCTTCAAGTCATAGTTTAAGTTTATTATTCAGAGTGGCAACAAGTGGGGGAAATGGGGTTTGTGATAGTTTTTTGTATGTGGATTTATCACCGAGAAGCCTTCAGGTTTCGTTTTCATATAGGGTTTACTCAATAAAACCACATTGCGCCCTGTCAATTCTTTTGATCACATGATTGGATGCTTCTTCAAGTTTACGTACAGCTTTTCTCTCGGCTTCAGTCAGGTTATTTGGTCCAACCCCGTTCCAATTAACCCTACTGAGGTCCTGTTGAACCAAATCTAAAACTAATTTGAGCCATTTATGTTTGGATAAGGGGGGATTTTGGTGGATCTGATTCGTATATTGGCATTTCTCCTTGTTGGATGACTTGATTCACCTTCAGAATCGCCATCCATAATTTCGTATAGTAGAGACATAAGGTTTTCAATTGCCTTGGTTTCTTGTTTATCAAAGGTTTCCTCATGGGATTTTGGGTGACTATCTTCTTTTCTAGAGTGCCAGAGTTTAAATAGTACTTTCCTTAAAAAAAGGCTGACATCCTTAAAGACTTCAAACTCATTCATAGGAGAGGTGGGAGAAAAGGAGAGTGCTTTCTTCAAGAGTTTTATATGGTCCTCAATAAGTGTGAACTCAGATAGGTTCACAATCATAAAGCGGATGTTCTGCTTTTTTTTTTTTTAAAGTCAGCAGCTACAAATACAGCAGCTGCTGACTTTTAAAAAATGAGCACTTACCTGTCCAGTGTGCCCGCAATGTCAGCAGCCGAGGCTGAACAATCGCTCAGTCCTCGGCTGCTTCCGCCGCCATCCTCGGTAAGGGAATCAGGAAGTAAAGCCTGATGGCTTCACTGCCCGATTCCCTACTGCGCATGTGCGAGGATCGCGGCGCGCCGTCACTGGTCCCCGCTCTCTCCTGGGAACAGTGTTTTCCAGAAGACAGCGGGGGGAGTGACGTCACAGGCTGGATTCCACGCCGGGATCAGACCCGGGAAGTGGTGCAAATACCTGTCTCAGACAGGTATCTGCACCCCCCTCCCCCTGAAAGGTGCCAAATGTGTCACCGGAGGGGGGGATCCAAAAAGCTGAGGTTCATTTTTTGTGTGAACCTCCGCTTTAAGGTCATCAGTTTGGTTAGAAGATTGAATGTTCAGTACCTCTTTTGACTCCTCAGTCTCCCACTTCTCCTGCTTTGCTCTGATTCCCTGTCCTTTCCTTTTCCTTCTGTGTTTTTTTTTGTTCGGTATGTGATTGGGATCTAGGGATGGTGTCACATTCCCTAGTTTCAGAGGATGATCCTGTCCTTGTTTTATGGGGACGTTGTCTCTGTCTAAAATTTCTTGGCTGGCTCCTACTTCTAATTTGTTTTGTTGGATCAAAGATATCACCACTTTACCAGTCTAGTAAGTTCTGTTTACATTTTTCCTGTTTAGTGTATTTTATATTTTTCTGAATTCTCTCTATTTCTTTTTTTAATGAATCCGTTGTTTTTCTCAAAGTCTGAATCGTCTTTATAAGGTTCTAGTAGCTTAGCGCTGCTTTCAAGTTCCACGCGTAGTTTGTCTAACTGGAGTTACTCTTCAGCGACAATAAGTCGCATCAGATTCAGACCCCTGTTTAGGCATTCATTCTTCCAAATTTCGAGAAACCTGGGAGTATGAAGGTGTTCAGCAGGGATTACTCTTTCACGTAGTCCTCGTGGAGTGACTTTGTTGGAGATAGAGAAGAGATGTCCCATTTCCTTTTCAGAAATGTAATCATTAATTTTTTATGGTTTTTAAATACCGTATTTATCGGCGTATAACGAGTGCCGACGTATAACGCACACCCCAATTTCAGAGGGATGTTTCAGGAATTTTTTTTTTTTTTTAAATTTTGTGGTCAGTGTCCATCTGCAGCCTCAATGCAGCCTAATCTGTGCCTAAATGCAGCTTGAATTAGGAGTGAGAAGTGTCTGTCAGAATTAGTTCATTTAGCTTTGTTCTAGGTGCAGTAAGTACACAGCATTGCTGCTAACGCATCAAAATAACCATCAGAGAAGAAACTGTTATTAAAGAAACTCAGTAATCGCAGCCTCTATATTTTTAAGGACAGTACATGCATCTCAATCAAACTTCACAAAATATCAAAGTATTGCACCATAGGCGAGCATGAAGGATGATGTAAAATTGAAGCCTTGTTACATTGCACGTGTGTGGCTTCTCTGTGCCCATTTGCAGCCTCACCTTCTTTTGTGGAGTGAGGGAATCACCGGGCTGTCATCTCCTGTTCATTCGGCGGCAGTCACATACACAGTCCTGCCTCCGCCATCGGCATTGGACCAGCTGCTGTGATTGATAGAACACTGGTCCAATGCCGGTGGCGGAAGCGGGACTGTGTGTGTGACGTTAGAGCCGAGTAAACAGGAGAGATAGCACTTGAATTCTGGCGGCGCTCGGCGGCACATTTGGCAGCGCTCGTCCCCCTCCTTCCCCCGAGCCCAAGGTACACTATCGGCGTATAACGCGCACCCGTGATTTCCCCCCTATTTTCAGGGGAAAAAAGTGTGCGGTATATGCCGATAAATACGGTAGTTTTTTAATGGGTTCTCTCTCTGAATCCTGATTTTCTCCACCAAAAGAGAAAGCTGGTTCAATCTCGTTATCCAAATCGTCATTGATCATGTATGCCATTTATATATCCAAACAATATGTTCAAATCAACCTATCAATCTTAAGCCACATATAGAAAAAGGCAATAGCCAAAGGCTGCGACAGGATCACAAGGCAGGAACAGGACAAAGAAAAAGTCGAAAAACATAAACAAAAAATATGGGGTAATGCCTGGATCAACCGATTTTAACCGCTTCCCGACCGCCGCATGTACATATACGTTGGCAGAATGGCACGTACAGGCACATTGGCGTACCTGTACGTCCCTGCCTTTCCGCGGGTCGGGGGTCCGATCGGGACCCCCCCCCCCGCTACATGCGGCGGTCGGATTCCCTCGGGGAGCGATCCGGGACGACGGCGCGGCTATTCGGTTATAGCCACTCCGTCGCGATCGCTCCCCGGAGCTGAAGAACGGGGAGAGCCGTATGTTAACACAGCTTCCCCGTGCTTCACTGTGGCGGCATATCGAACGAGTCATCCCTTTTATAGGGAGACTCGATCGATGATGTCAGTCCTACAGCCACACCCCCCTACAGTTGTAAACACACACTAGGTGAACACTAATTCCTACAGCGCCACCTGTGGTTAACTCCCAAACTGCAACTGTCATTTTCACACTAAAGAATGCAATTTAAATGCATTTTTTGCTGTGAAAATGACAATTGTCCCAAAAATGTGTCAAAATTGTCCGAAGTGTCCGCCATAATGTCGCAGTCACGAAAAAAAACACTGATCGCCGCCATTAGTAGTAAAAAAAAAAATGTATAAAAATGCAATAAAACTATCCCCTATTTTGTAAATGCTATAAATTTTGCGCAAACCAACCGATAAACGATTATTGCGATTTTTTTTTTACCAAAAATAAGTAGAAGAATACGTATCGGCCTAAACTGAGGAAAAAAACATTTTTATATATGTTTTTGGGGGGTATTTATTATAGCAAAAAGTAAAAAATATTGTTTTTTTTTAAAAATTGTCGATCTATTTTTGTTTATAGCGCAAAAAATAAAAACCGCAGAGATGATCAAATATCACCAAAATAAATCTCTATTTGTGGGGAAAAAAGAACGCCAATTTTGTTTGGGAGCCACGTCGCACGACCGCGCAATTGTCTGTTAAAGCGACGCAGTGCCGAATTGTAAAAACCCCTTGGGTCATTTAGCAGCATATTGGTCCGGTCCTTAAGTGGTTAAATACCTTACAAAGAGGTATTATATATAAATCTACATATTGTTCAGTATAGTTGACCTTAATAAACCACCATTCAACAGGAAAACGCCTGCTTGATATGGTGGTATATGCTCAGTTATTATTTTTGTCAATATATTTCATTTTTGATTAATTCTTCTTCTTATCCTATATTTAATATGCAAATTTTTATTTTATTTTATTTTTTCTTGTTACTGGTGATTTATTTGATCTAATTGATCTACCCTGCCTGGTGGTTAGGTTCACTAAGTATGTTGCCGTTAATGCTTCTAAAGTGGATAAAATATATATGTAGGCATGTATATATACATATATGTATGTGTATACTTCACTTTCCCCTCTTCACAAAAACTATTCTTTCAATCGCGATCTGTATGCCATTTTTACCCTTCTAAATCCATTGCTGAATGTTGATGAGGAGACTTGCCTGACATCTTGTGATGAAAATGTGGAACTACATGCATATATGGCTATTTTAGCTCACCTCTCAGGCCACGTACACACGATCGGTTAAACCGATGAGAACGGTCTGATGGACCGTTTTCATCGGTCCAAACCGATCGTGTGTGGGCGCCATCGGTTATTTATCCATCGGTTAAAAAAAAGCCAACTTGTTTTAAATTTAACCGATGGATACCTAACCGATAGAAAAAAAACGATTGTTTGTAGGCACGTCCATCTGTTAAAAATCCACGCATACTCAGAATCAAGTCGACGCATGCTTGGAAGCATTAAACTTCGTTTTTTTCAGCATGTCGTTGTGTTTTATGTCACCACATTCTGACGCGATCTGTTTTTTAACTGATGGTGTGTAGGCACGACTCTCTCTCATTGGATGGATGGATCGTGTGTACAGGGCTTCAGTCTCCTCCCCGCTCTGAGGAAAACAGTACTCATTGGCTGTTGAAACGCGTCAGCACGTTACACGGGAACTGTCAGCTGACTACACAAGGGTAATATTCCCTGCAATTGCACGCTCCTTGGGGAGCCTGTTCAACAAGCGGACCACACGTGAAGCTACCAGCACGGCACTCTGACGGCACGGACCGCACAGCAAGGAAGTTCCTTCTCCTTGCGTGCGCAACATACAGTCCATGGGAAACGTCCTTTTCATCTGTATGTAGTGTGGGGTAGAGAGAAGCTTCAAGGAAGACTGCACCCGAGGATTTGGTGAGAGTGCACACACCTGCCCACTGATTTGTGATGGATGCATTCAGTCTGACCCTCTAACAGTCTCCCCCACACATACATTTATGTATATGTGCCATTATGCAAGCTGATTCATGTGTATAGCTATACCGCACCAAGCTATTTAGTTGATGCAATTGCAGAGATTAGTTCCTATTACATATGCGGCACCTTTTGGACTTTTCCATCTGAAGTGCTCTTATTACCAATATAAGTATTCTTTCATTTAGGTCTACCTTACCCTCACGCATTCACCCAGCTATCCATTTTCAAGAATATACATACCTGGAAAATAGCACATATTATCCATCTGAAAGTGGCAAACTTCGCCCTGTGCTCCATAACCAAATGTATTTGAACATGTTGATTGTTTGATTGGGTTATGTATGTGATGTGTGCAGCTGCGATTCCCCTGTTTTTAAGCTAATTAGACAACGTTGTCTTATTTTTTTTATTGTATAAACCAATCTATCTATCTGTCACCTTTTTTGATTAATTATTGCTGTGTATTTTTCTATGATTAAAGTTCATTGTACCATCCATAGCGGTCTGTTTTGGTCTACTTTGAGAGATCTTTCTTTTTTTACTCTTTTGTTTGGTTTATATTTGGGCCTACCGTTACCTTACTGTTCCATACGCTCGTTTTAGGGGTTCTCCTTGAAGAGTTGTCCATAAGAATGTCTGCACCAAACACAAAGGGGCAGATCCACGTACCTCTGCGCCAGGAGCAGCGTATCTAAGATACACTACGCCGCCGTAACTTATTTATTTTATTTAGAATCCTCAAAGAATTTGCGCCGTAAGTTACGGCGGCGTAGTGTATCTCTGGCGGCGTAAGGGCGCGGAATTCAAATGGATGTAATGGGGGCGTGTTTTATGTAAATACGTTGTGACCCGACGTAAACAATGTTTTTTTTTAACTGCGCATGCGCCGTTCGTGGGGGTATCCCAGTGCGTATGCTCGAAATTAAACCGGAACCAGCCATTGCTTACGACGGTGACGTCATTCTACGCAAATTCCTATTCGCGAACGACTTACGCAAACAACGTAAAAAATTCAAAATTGTACGCGGGAACGACGGCAATACTTAACATTGAGTACGCCTTAGAATAGCAGCTTTAACTATACGCCGGAAAAAGCTGAACGCAAACGACGTAAAAACAATGCGCCGGCCGGACGTACGTTCGTGGATCGCCGTAACTAGCTAATTTGCATACTCGACGCGGAATTAGACGGAAACGCCACCTAGTGGCCGCCGAAAAATCGCAGCTTAGATCCGACGGCATACTAAGACGTACGCCTGTCGGATCTAGCCGAGATGCCGTCGTATCTTGTTTTGTGGATACAAAACAAAGATACGACGAGCAAAATTTGAAATTACGCGGCGTATCAAGAGATACCCCAGCGTAATACCTTTGTGGATCTGCCCCAAAGTCTCTTTCAAGGGTTTTATTAAACAAAGTTCTCCAACAGAGGGGTAGAGGGATAGGGAAAGGTATGTTTGCTTTGCGGATCACGGTTACAACTTAGATCCAGAGGATTAACTCAGCTCCACACTGTATTTCAGCAACCACCAGATAAGCCTACTCTCACTGGCCTAGTAGCTGGTGCAAAGCTCATCAAAGTCTCTGCCACAGACTTGATAAGTGTCGTCCCACGATCTTCTGCCACAAGATCTTGTAACCAACTGCACACTTGGTATAGTTCCAACAAAAGTTACACAACTCACGGTGCCAAGAATCTTTCAGCCGAACCGGCAGCACAGTGAGGCAAATACGCCTCCCACTGGTTCAGCTTCCTTCCGTAGATAAGGTAGCGAAGGACCGTCCCTGGATTAGTAGGCCCCAGAAACTCCTGGGCCTACTCTCAGTTGCGAGGCCTCGGGCCAGCTGGCCCAGAGGCTACGAAACAGCTCACACGTCCCTGAGGCCAGGATGGCCATCAGGTCCGGATCGAAAGATGAACCCCGCCAAAACCGTGTCCATACCTCCCAACTTTTCAACTTCATAATGAGGGACAAATACCTCCCAATGGAGTTGTTGAGCGGGGGGGGGGGGCGCGGATCAGAGTTGATGAGCAAGGGGGGGGTTGCGCGGGTCACAGTTGTTGAGCGGGGGGGGTCCGCGGAGGATCAGAGTTGTTAAGCGGGGGGGGGTTAACAAAGTTGGTGAGCGGGGTTTTATCAACAACCACGGGATTTGCCGCGATACGCGGGATTGACCGCGAATCGCGTTAATCGCGGGGGGGCGCGGGATCACGGGACTATATAGTACTGATCGCTGGACCGCAGCATTTGACGCGGATCACGGGACATTTTTGCGAAATCAGGGATGGTTGCGTGTCTGCCCCTTAAGTACCCCTCCCCAGAATGTACAATGGGTTGAACAAGCCCTCTGAGCCACTGCTGGGAGAGAGATACCCAATACATCCAGCCTGTGGCCTTTACAACCTTGACCTGTGGTAACAGCGACACCCACCATCAAGGGGAAACTTGTGCAACCCAGCTGAACTGAAACAGAACCAACAATTTAGAATAATCCTTCCGAGCCAAACTACTGCTCAGACAACTATAATTTAACATATAGCGCCTACTCAATGGGAGCATGGTGCTATACTTGCATATGCAATAAATATCTTAACTTGACTTGAAGATGGTCTAAGACGGCAGTTTGTAACAACTATCCAAATCTACAATCAGGGCAGGGCTCAGAGGACCAAACAAACATTACTGTTGTTACAAAAGTAAAAATGACCGCACAGCAGGTGCCGGACACAATCTCCCACCAAAATCTATTTAAAAAAAAGCCCAATGAAACTTTAAGCTTCCAAACATAGGGCAACAATTACATTTGTATTATACAGTACATCTAAACACATAAAATTCCTTTTGTTAAAACAGATTACCTGATTACATCTCTTATGCCGCGTACACACGGTCAGATTTTCCGATTGGAGCTTTTCATCGGATATTCCGACCGTGTGTATGCCCGTTTTAAATTCTGACGGACTTAGATAGAGAACATGTTCTCTATTTTTCAGACGGGGAAAATTCCTAAATCGGAAAATCCGCTCGTCCGTATGCTTGTCCGATGCACCAAAAACCACGCATGCTCAGAATCAAGTACGAGACGGAAGCGCTCGGTCTGGTAAAATTGGCGTTCGTAATGGAGGTAGCACATATGTCACACTGCAAATTCTGGGATCTTGTAATGCAGCGTATTCTTGTGTTCTTTATAATGCTAGAATAATTAAGTTGTTTTGCTGCTGATATTCACACAGAGTTCTGACAAACGTATTTCTTTAATATTTCTCGTGATCTCATGAATAACATTTTTTGTTTTTAAAGCCAGATCTCCATAATAATGTTTAGAATTTGTTTTTAGAATATATATATATATATATATATATATATATATATATATATATATATATATATATATATATATATATATATGTATATATATATATATATATATATATATAAATTAGGGCTGTTACTGATCAAAATTTTTGTGTTCGATTAATCGATTTTTTTTTAATCGATTAATCAACTAATTTCAATTAATTAAAACGCACATACAGATCCAACTACTTTTAGCTGATCTCCTTGCAGGCTGATTCCCAGTGCAGCTACCAACCACAGGGAAAATGGATAGCAGGATACAAAAAACACACAAAGGCAGCGCTTGATGGGAATAGCATTAAAACTTTTATAGTCTTCAAATAGGTAACAAAATAAATATTGCACTGGAGATAAAATCGATGTAGCTACATAGGGCCGGATTCAAAAAAGAGATACCCCGGCGTATCTCCTGATACGCCGGCGTATCTGAGTCCAGCCGTCGTATCTATGCGACTGATTCATAGAATCAGTTACGCATAGATCTCCCTAAGATCCGCCAGGTGTAAGTGACTTACACCGTCGGATCTTAGGCTGCAATTCCAGGCCGGTCGCTAGGTGGCGCTTCTGTAACTTTTACGCAACGAATATGCAAATGAGGAGTTACGCCGATTCAGAAACGAACGACCGCCCAGCGTTTTTTTTTTACGTTGTTTGCGTTTGGCTTTTTACGTATAGTTACCCCTGCTATATGAGGCGTAGCTAATGTTAAGTATCGCCGTCTTTCCCGCGCCGAGTTTTGAATTTTTTACGCCGTTTGCGAATACGGATGGACGTAATTTACGTTCACGTCGAAAGCATGACGATTTGCCGACATCATTTGGAGCATGCGCACTGGGATTCAGTGAGCATTCATTCCATAAACTGTAAAAATGGTGCGAGTAATACCAAACGGTAGCAAAAGCAGTCATAAAAACATGTAGCCAAGTATGATACTTGTATACTAGTATAAAAAGATGTACAACGATGCCACTGCTGAATCCAGATGAGGAGGAGTTAACAGTCCGTCGGCATGTAGATGTCCCGTGAAGGGAACTATCACAACTCCCAGTGGATAGTTGTAGAATCCCAGGGTGATAGAGGGAAGTGTAACAGCCCTTGCGTGTAGCAGATAGTAAGGTCCCGCCGACATGCAGATATGAAGGCACAGCAAAAGAGCCCTTCAGATGGACACGGCGAGCCCCGTCGGTGTCCGTGACGTCACCGAATCTCCGACGGAACTCCCTGAAGGTCCAGAAGCCGGCGGATAGGTGAGTATCAATCAAAAGAATTTTGATCGATCAAAAAAATTAAAGATTAATCGATGAATTAATAGTTAATTTCCACAGCCCTAATATATATATATATATATATATATATATATATATATATATATATATATATATATATATATATATATATATATATATATATATATATATATATATATATTTTAATCCAGATCTCCTTATTTTTTTATTATTTTAAAATTATTTTCTAGTGATCTCTCTCTCTCTCTCTCTCTCTCTCTATATATATATATATATATATATATATATATATATATATATATATATATATATATATATATATTTGTGTGTCAAGTTCCCACGAGAACATTATTATCTTGTATTTTGTAACCTGAAGGAGGTTGGTTGGTGTCCCTTGTTAATTTGACATTGTATTTATGAAATGTACCTGTCTACTCACAAACTGTCATATTTGAATAAAAACACATAGGCAAGTATTTTATTTTCACTGGGAAAGCCTGGGTTTTCCCTTTGCGTCAGAGGGGGACGGGGTCATGTGACGGGTGGCCCCACCCTCACCTACATAAGAGCTGTCACTGGCTCTCGCCGCATCATTCCTGGGTTGTCTCCGGTGGAGACAGGTGATGTGCTGTGCTGCGGACATCTTATCGCTGGATCCTGGACCTGGATGAAGAGGAGATCGTCTCATCACTGGACCCCGGAGAGGAGATCACCCATCACAGGATACCGACAGCGTTGGAGCGGAGACCGAGAGTGGATTACCACCGCTGGAATCTTTTTTTTATTTTTATTTTTAACAAGGACTGTGACGGTATTAGAATGATATCCCCGTCAAAGTCTTCCCTTCTCCCCATAAAGAAAATCACCCAATATTCCACCTAGATCAATTACCCTTTGAAATAGGACTGGCTGAGGAAGGGTCAATAACATTTCAATCAGCCTGTTAGCAGAGGAGTGAGTCACACCTGAAATCACCTTCCCTCTAACACACACACACAGCATTAAACAAGCAGGGAGAATTACACTGAAGCATATGCTTCACAAGGACTTTTCCAACGGTGTCTGTGTTTTTTTTACAATTTGTTACACTTTCTTTGTGAAATGGTAGGATTACCAATTCACATAGGGGGGCCGGGACCCGGGGGTCCCCTTTGTTAAAGGGGTCTTCCAGATTCCGATAAGCCCCCCGCCCGCAGACCCCCACAACCACCGGGCAAGGGTTGTGGGGATGAGGTCCTTGTCCCCATCAACATGGGGACATGGTGCTTTGAGGGGTCACAGACCCCCAAAGCATCCTCCCCATGTTGAGGGCGTGTGGCCTGGTATGGTTCAGGAGGGGGGGCGCTCTCTCGTTCCCTACCTCTTTTCCTGCGGCCTGCCAGGTTGCGTGCTCAGATAAAGGGTCTGGTATGGATTTTTTGGGGGAACTCCACGCCATTTTTTTCTTATTTGGCGTGGAGTTCCCCTTAAAATCCATACCAGACCTGAAGGGCCTGGTAATTGAATTTGGGGGGACCCCCACACATTATTATTTTTTTTATCAATGACTTTCAATGACTTTTCTCTGTATTGCCAGGAGCCGACAATTCATTATAGCCGCAAAGTTTTAAATTACTTTTTTTTCCTTCAGAAATGTCATTTTGTACAGGGACAGTTCTAAGTATGGGAAACAAGCACTACTTTACAGGCATACTAGGTTCAAAATTTAAAGGAATATTTCACTTTTATTGTTTCGCTTTAAGCATACAATCACTGATCCCAAAAAAACTTCAGTTTTTAAAACTTTTTTTTGCATTGATACATGTCCCCTGGGGCATATAAGCCTTTAAAAATAGCACTTTAGATTTTTCATGTTCAAATCCCATAGACCTTAACAGTGTTCGGATGTTCGAACAAATTTATTGCCTGTTCGCATGTTCTGATGCAAACCGAACTGGGGGGTGTTCGAGTCATCCCTAATGTGGTCCCTTCCACGAGTGATTCAAGCCTCGCTTTTAGATTGCTCTACTGAAGGGTAGTCTTCCCAGTCATGATTTCAGACAGACAGCGGTGAGAGCCAGCGGTGCGGAGGACGGGCTATGTGGATTGCTTTACCCCGGATGCCTGCATACTTAGATGTGCCTCTTTTAATCATCAACCATGTGAGTTGCTAAATGTTATACCTTCATTAAATGTAACCATATTTCTACACTTAGGCCCCATACACACGGGAGGATTTATCCGCGGATACGGTCCAGCGGACCGTTTCCGCGGATAAATCCTCTCGAGGATTTCAGCAGATTTTAATGCGATGGAGTGTACTCACCATCGCATTGAAATCCGCGCCGAAATCCTCTGGCGATGACGTGTCGCGCCGTCGCCGCGATTATGACGTGGCGACGTGCGCGACGCTATCATATAAGGAATTCCACGCATGCGTCGAATCATTACAACGCATGCGGGGGATCCCTTCGGACGGATGGATCCGGTGAGTCTATACAGACCAGCGGATCCATCCGTTGGGATGGATTCCAGCAGATGGATTTGTTTGGCATGTCAGCAAATATTCGATCTGCTGGAATCCATCCCAGGGGAGAAATATCCGCGGAAACAGATCCGCTGGAGTGTACACACCATAGGATCTATCCGCTGAAACCCATTTGCTGGGATTTTTCAGCGGATGGATTCTATGGTGTGTACAGGGCCTAAGGCTGGATTCCAGCAGATCGAATATTTGCTGACATGCCAAGCAAATCCATCTGCTGGAATCCATCCCAACGGATGGATCCGCTGGTCTGAATAGACTCACCGGATCCATCCGTCCGAAGGGATCCCCCGCATGCGTCGTAATGATTCGACGCATGCGTGGAATTCCTTATATGACAGCGTCGCGCACGTCGCCGCGTCATAATCACGGCGACGGCGCGACACGTCATCGCCAGAGGATTTCGGCGCGGATTTCAATGCGATGGTGTGTACACACCATCGCATAGAAATCCGCGGAAATCCTCGAGAGGATTTATCCGTGGAAACGGTCCGCTGGACCGTATCCGCGGATAAATCCTCTCGTGTGTATGGGGCCTTAGAGTAGGCTCTCATCTCTTTTATACTCTGTAGCCCCTGCTGAATTTTGCTTAAAATCCCCTTGTGGAGGCTTCTATTTGTGGATGGACATTTTATGATTACACAACTTATCACATTGCTATAATCTTTTTATATGGACTATAGACTGAAGGACTTATGAATAAATGGTTGTGAAACAAATCATTTGAGTTGCCATAATTTTTTTATGGGAACATTTTGATATACAAGTGCTTTGGATTACAAGCATGCTTCCGGAACGAATTATGCTCGTAATCCAAGGTTTTACCATATATATATATATATATATATATATATATATATATATATATATATATATATATATATATATATATATATATATACATACACACATATACATATACAGTATATATATATATATATATATATATATATATATATATATATATATATATATATATATATATATACAGTATATATATATACACAGTACATATACATAGACACACACATACACACACACACACTTTTTTATTTTTGAGGTGGGGGGGTTGGGTGAGTTCCAACACTTTTTTCCCAGGACTTGACCCCTGAATACAGCTAAAAATAAAACATTCCACGTGACTAAAATACAAAAAAAAGTAAAATTACGCTTTACTCAAAAGACTATGACTAAAATGTTATTGAAATTTGAAGTCAAAATTAACACTGTTACATTCACCAGGCAACAAATAGAAACTAATATTACACATATTACAAACATTACGGATATTAATTGTGAATTTTGTGCATTTTCTTTATATACAGTCTATAAACTCTTTTGATTGAGAGCTATATACTGTGATAGGGTGTTTATAATTAGTTTACAAGGGATTTGCAGCATGTTGTGTTGGTAAGACATATTTTATGTACATTATGTAGCAGCTAGTACGTTTGTTTACAGTACGGTTCCTGGTTTAACAAACCTAATAGGATGTGGTTATCTCATGTTTTGTTACTGAAGCTGATTATGAAAAGAATTGAACAATACATTTGACCACAGACCTAAGATAACACAACATTAATTGTCTCGACACTGATAACTTGACACATTTAAATTCTACACATGGTGTAAGTGTTTCTGTGAAGAAGTGTTAGGAAAAACAAAGAACATGATTTTTGCAGCATTTAATTGATAAATTGTATCCAAACTCACAACCAAAAATGAACAGTCCTTAAATGTGGTGGCTGCATTTGTTTTCCTTTTTCATGCTTTGCTTTCTTTATTTACATCTGGTGATACTGCCAGTAACATTTTCTGTCCAGGGGTGGCAACACTCACTAAGAGACGGTTCACACTGGGGCGATCTGCTATCCGACTTCAGGTCACCTCAAGTCTCCCCAAGTCGCGCTGTCCAGAAAAGCAATGGAAGTGAATGGGAGACGTCTTAATACACACTACTGAAGTCGCTCCGACTTCAGAAAAGGTTCCTGTACTACTTCAATCAGACTTCTAGGCGACTTGTACCCATTGATTTCAATGCAAGTCGTCTCCAAGTCTGATCACTGTACATAGTGAGGCAACTTAGAAGCAACTTTTCAGGAAGCAGAGAGGAATTTACCCAGAAGCACCCAGGTACTCCCCTGTCCCCAGGCAGCCCCCACCTTCCTAGACACTGATTACTTTCAGTTTAGACACCTCTATACACCATGTCTACCAGGGATGGACTGGCCATTGGGACTACACAGAGTTTCCCGGTGGGCCGATGGCTCAGTGGGCCGGCTTCAGTGACAGCAGACCGCCGCCCCCCTACGCTCCTCTGTCTCTCCCTTCCCGCAGCGCTCACCTCCTCTCCCTCCCCGCAGCACTCAACTGGGGGGAACAGAGAAGCAGGGGGAGGACCAGAGGAGCAGGGGGGACGACAGGGGAGCATGGGGAAGGGGACAGACAGCTGACTCAACAGCTAGCTATGGCCTGGGAGTTTCTCACTTTTGCCTAATCTTGTCCCATAAGGGGGGGCACCGAACTGATTCTTTGCCCTGGGTGAAATAATGTCTAACTTCCCCACTGGTACTGCCTATAAGAGTACCAGTACCAGCCGTTCTACTCTAATAAAGTAGAACGGCTAGTGAAAGGGGGCTTGGGTGGCCGGGGAGGGAGCGGGAGTTGTCCGGCCGCCATGGGACCTGTTAAAGTGGGCCTGTCTGGATGAAGTCCAGGGCCAAATTTTTGTCCCAGTCCAGCCCTGCGACATCAGAGCCAGGGAAGGGAATAGAAGAGAGGCTGTGGATAATGAGTCTCTTATAAGGTTCATCAAGGAGAGACCATGTTTGTATGACAGGACAGACAGACATTACAAGGACTAACTGAAGACTGAAGAGGGACAATGCCTGGCTGGATATCTGTCGCCTGTCCTTTGAGGATTGGGATGTATTGTCCCAGACCGACCGCACTGCCAAATGCAAGTGTAACCTTTATTATATGTCTGTTTTCCTTGACTAGGCATGATGGTTGTAGTTCCATACAGGAGTTCCATACAGGCCACTTGTTTTCACAGAGAATGGGTGCATGAACTCCCCCCTTGTCTACATCCCTACCCAGCTCTGAGCACCATGCCTTGGTTCCAACCCCTACTCATCTCCAAAGACCACCCCTTCTGGCCATTTGTGGTACTAACAGTTTTGTATAGAACTTTTTACCAAGACAAGCAGTATGATAGATACCTTGCAGACTGCAACAATAGAAAACAATAGAAAACACCAGCAACAGTAGATCCCCTGCCAGCAATAGTAGATCACCTGCCAGGAACAATAGATCCCTGACAGGAACAATAGATCCCCATACAACAACAGTAGATCCCTAACAGGAACACTATTTCACATGACAACAACAATAGATCATTGACAACAGTATATCCCTACCAGGATCAATAGATCCCCTTACAACATCAGTATATTCCTGACAGGAACAATAGATCCCCACTAGTTCCCCTCACAACAATAGATCCCTGACAACAGTAGATCCCTGACAGGAACAACAGATCCCCCTTCCAACATCAGTAGATCCCTGACTGGAACAATAGATCCACTGACAACAAAAATAGATCACTGAAAACAGTAGATCTCTGACAGGAACAATACATCCCCTTACAACAACAGTAGATCCCTAACAGGAACACTAGTTTCCCTTACAACAACAATAGATCCCTGACAACAGTAGATCCCTAACAGGAACAATAGTTCCTGTGACAACAACAATAGATCCCTGACAACAGTAGATCCCTGACAGGAACACTAGTTCCCCTGACAACAACAATAGATCCCTAACAACAGTATATCCCTGGCAGGATCAATAGATCCTTATTGATCAATAGATCAATATACTGCCAAACCAGCTGCTATGACAGCTGACATTACTTAACGCACAGAGAGCATTTTGGACACAGAAAAACAGGGAACAGGGAAGAAGAAATGAAACAGGAAGAAGAATCATGTCAAAATAGCTTAGAAGCTCTGATTGGCCACTTCTAACATTCCCTTTCCTGGAGGCAACTTTAAGTCGTGTTGTAAATCACCCCAGATCGCCCCAAGATGCCTGGTGGTTCATGCTGAAGTCGTGTTGGAGTTGCCTCTGAAAGTCGTGTCGCCCCAGTGTGAACCGACTCTTATGCCGCGTACACACCATCACTTTATGCGATGGAAAAAAACGACGTTTTTAAAAAAGTCAATTTCATTGACCGTGTGTGGGGGAAAACGTTGTTTTGTCTTGTGAAAAACGACAAAAAAAAATTGAAGCATGCTTCAATTTTATGTGTCGTTTTTCCCAAACGTCGTTTTTTGTGTCATAAATATTGACCGTGTGTAGGCAAAAACGACGTTTTAAGCCTGCGCATGCTCAGAAGCAAGTTAGGAGACGGCAGCGCTCGTTCTGGTAAAACTACTGTTCAGAATGGATTAAGCACATTCGTTAGGTCGTTTTCAACTTGTATAGAAGAAAAGAATGCGCTGCATTACACCCTGCTTTTAAAGCTACACTAAAATGGTCGTGTGTTGCGGCTGATCTTGTTACATAGTTATGACAAGCTTTTTACTTGATTGTTTCTTGTTATATAATGTTTTGTTTTGTGTTGTGTTTTTTTAGGTGTATCTTCCATCTCCAAAATTCTAAATATATATATTAAAAATATTTTTTTTTTGTTTTTTTTTTGGCCAAAACTTTTTCTAAAATCTATATTTTGGGTTGATTTTGGAGTGTGTGAAGTGGCCGCAACAACATAATTATTTATTTGAAGTTACCCACAAGGAGTTTTTTTTACTTTGTTAATGTTAACAAAAATGTTTGGGAAATGGGTCTGCCCACTCACTAATGATCTCTCTATTTTGTAAAAAATACACATGGTCAAATTTGTATGAGAAAACAAAAATGCATTTATTCTGCCAAAATTGGAAATAATAAAATGGTGGCAAACAAAAAACCCAACTTAATAAAAACAAAGATGCCAAGGAAGGCAGCACTTGAGAGCGTGCTTGAAATTATTAACACAAGGGTCTACCAAGCCACCAATCCAGGCTGTGAGGCAAAAAAAAATCCCATCAGGGGCACCGTCTCATTTTTTGGTCTTTTTCTTCCCAGCAGCCTTCCCAGCAGCCTTCCCTGCAGTCTTCCCTGTAGCCTTCCCTGTAGCCCAAGTCCTCGGGGGCTGGGTTCCTGGAGACGATGTAGTGCCAGGAGCCAGAGCAGCCTCAGGAAGAGGAGGAGCAGGAGAAGGAGAAGGAGCAGGAGGAGTGGCAAGGACAGGAGGAGCAATACGCACAATGTTGGTGTCGTCATTGAGCTGCCCCAGGGATGCCATGCTTATGGCTTTGAAGATGAGGAGTTTGCAGCGCACACGCTGGCCCTGCTCCAGATTTTGGAGCTTGGCTGCAATGAGCGCTGCGAACCCCTCTACTTCACTGGGTCTCTCGGATGGCCGCAGTTGCTTCGCGAAGCAGGGCCTGGGTCTCCTCCTCCATTTGGCGAAGCCTCCTGACCCTTTTTGTGGGAGTGCGGAGTGGAGGGATCCGGGAGATGGTATCACGCCGGCGTGCCTCCTGGCTCCCACTGGGGCCTGCCACCTCCTGGCTCCCAGTGGGTTCTGCCACCTCCTGCCTTGCAGTTGGCCCTGCCTCCTCCTGGCTCCCTGTGGGGCCTGCCTCCCCCTGGCTCCTTGTAGGGCCTGCCTCCCCCTGGCTCCCTGTGGGGCCTGCCTCCTCCTGGCTTTGCTCTGCCTGTGTATAAAAAAAGGGACATAGTTTATTTGTTGTTTTCATTAATCACACACATTTTTAAAATAATGACAGATGCAAATTGAATGCTAATATATATTACACACAGGGTTGCCATCCATAATGATGTGGCCCCTTACACAGCTTCAGACAAGGTCCCCCTGGAGTTGGGGGGGTTGTTGCAGGCTGAAATAGGGAAGTAGGGGGCCTTTACCCAAAAAAGAAAAGTAGTCTATTTTGTGACAAATTGATTTGGGGCAAAAAGGGTGTTTGACATCCGGGACCCCTTCCAGGTGTATTGCGTTACCCCCCCCCCTAATGGCGTACCAGAAAATGACACACAATCATTCTGAGCCCTTCATTTTTCTATCTTGTCCCCATCCTGTTTTGCCACTACTGTCTATTGATATGATCCACATTTTTTGTACATTCCCTTTGAATTTATAACACTAGTAACATCAATTTGACATCATTATTATACTTTGATTATACAAATTTGCTAGCAAAATGCAATACATGGCTCCATGGGTCACAATCGGGGTCCTCCAGGAACTCTGGCTCTTCCTCCGAGCTTGCCTGCTCTTGCCTGCAGGGAAGACTGGAGGATTGGCTGCTGGGAAGCTGGGAGCTACCTCTTGGGGGAAGGGTAGACAGGGATGCCCTGGCCTCAATGTGGTCATCCAGGAACTGCAGCTGACTGTAGAACCACAGGGTAGGCTTGTATATGGACTCAGCTGCAGCCCCAGACCTCATTGAGGCCAGGACTTGGACCCATTGGGCCCTGTAGGTGCCCCTGATAGAATTGATTTTTGCCTTCACAGTGTCTGTTGTGGCGTTGGGGACCCTTGTCTTAACAAATTCAAGCACGCTCTTCCTTGCTTTATTCCTGGCATCTTTGTTTTTATTAACTGGGTTTTTTGTTTGCCACAGAACAGGATGTTCCTTCCATTTTTGTATGAACTCAATCATAAAGTCAGCATCCTTGAAGGGATCCATTATTTCTGCAAAGATATAAACAAAAACCTAATGTCAGTCAAGCCACTACTACTAATAAGCTTTATCACCATATCTAGCCCACAAACTCATCCACTGTTCACTATAATAAAGACAAAAATAGTTACGTACCATCGTTTGAAACGATCGTGACTTTCGCCTTCTTCCACAGACTCTGAACGTCGCTTTCAAACACGTCGGATCACTTTTTACAATACGCACGCGTGACGCTCCGCACGATACCCCGCCCCTGGCGTTTGGATTCGCCCTCTCCCCGCCCCTTCTCTCTCGTTTTGTGAAGAATTATGGATGACATGCAGGACATGCAGAGCAATGTGGCTTCTAGCTCAAGCCAGGAGGCAGGCCAGGCCCAACCAACCAGAAGAACCAGGCGGAGGTACAAAGCCTCCAACATGGCCTTCCAGGAAATGGTGGAGATGGTCAGCATCTTAAGGAGGGAGGACTATGATGCCAACCATGGCCCGCACAGGCATCCCAATAAAGTGAAGGCCGCAATAAAGGAGAAGGTGATCAGGAGGCTCCATAAGAAATTTGGGGAACGCAGGAGCAGAGAGCAACTGCGAAAAAGGTGGTCAGACCTCAAGTTGAGAGAGCCCCAGCAACTTGAGAAAATAAAAAGAGATTAGAAGAAGAAGTAAGTAATTTTCATGTGTATTCATTATTTGGGTGTGTTCTTTGTGCCATGTGGTTTTTCATTCAGGTAGAAGTGAAATGTGTTGATTGGCGGGCACAATATTTGGTCGTCGGAGTCGTCGTTCATTCGATGACTTTAACTAATTAAATTTGATATTTGTGAGAAATGGCATCGTGCTTATTTCGCATGGGCTAATGGGATTTAAAACAATGTATCAGACAAAAAGTTTGTCTTTTTATTATTTTTGATGGAACGAACGACAACTCATACGACCAATTATTGGACCCACAAACATGAAAGTAGCAACATATTTGTGGGTTGAGGTGACATCAATTGTGGAATTGATGTAGATGTGTTCCTAACTCGATTTTAAGATTAAATACTACCTTAATATACAGAAAAAAGAGTGTCTGCACAGCAGTTGGTTACACATGTGGACTCAGTAGCACAATTCTTTGTCACACGAACAACCTATGTAGGGTGTCACACAGAGGTGAGCTAATCCAGTTAGCTTCCATGTAGAAAAATACACCAAATCTCCAAAGAATTTAAAGTGCATTGGGAATGTCTACATTTTTTTTTTAGGGATTTAGAAGGGTTTTTCGAACCAACTATCGTCCCATAATATTAGTAAAAAATATTTTTTTAATTTCTTTCAGGCCTCTATAATCTTTTAACCTCATGTTTACCTTTTCTTCAATCTCGTAGGGCACAATGAAGCAGCAAGGCAGGAGGCACAACAAACCCAGGGCACACCCCCGAGGGATGTTGACGAAGGGGAACCCGCCACAACATCCGGTAAAGTATCATATACCACAGCTTCAGGTAATGTAGATGTAGGCCTACATAATTTTAATACATGTTTTGGTCCCACATTTCAGGAACAAGTCGTGCTGGTGAGGGATTTGACACATATAGTGCTCAGCTCTTCATCACAGATGTGTTGTTGTGCAGGGCACAGGTAGAAGACATCCGTCTTGCATCAAGAGAAATTCGGAACAAAGCAAAAACGCTGGAACGACAGCTAAAAAATGTAATAGATGTTTTGGGGAGGGTGTGATTTTTATTTGGAAAAATGATTTCTTTAGGTTTGATTTTGTTTAGTAAAAAACATGATTTAAGATGTGTCAAAAAAAAATATATATATATATATATATATATATATATATATATATATATATATATATAAAAATTTGATTTTATGTGTCAAAATTAAAAAAAAAAATACCTTGATTGTATTTTTGTATAAATGAAAAAAAATACCTTGATTGTATTTTTGTATAAATAAAAAACCAAAAAAACTATAAAAAAAAAACTTGATTGTATTTTTGTATAAATAATAATAATAAAAAAACCTTGATTGTATTTTTGTATACTATAAAAAAAACTATACTATAAAAAAAACCTTGAGTGTATTTTTGTATAAATGAAAAAAAAAAAAAAAAAAAAAAACCTTGATTGTATTTTTATATAAAAAAAAACAAAAAAAACCCTTGATTGTATTTTTGTACAAATGAAAAAAAAAAAAAAAAAAAAACCTTGATTGTATTTTTGTACAAATGAAAAAAAAAAAATAAAAAACCTTGATTGTATTTTTGTATAAATGAAAAACAAAAAAAAACTTGATTGTATTTTTGTATAAATGAAAAACCCCAAAAATTGGAAAAAAAACCTTGATTGTATTTTTGTATAAATGAATTTTTTTTTTTAAAAAAAAACCTGGATTTTAGCTCAGTTAAACAATAAACATATTTGTATGATCAAAAAGGTGTGGCTAGTTCTTTGTATCAATGCTGACTAATAAAAGAACTCAGGTATATTTGGGGTGGTAAGATTGACAATGATGGGTATTTAAAAAATAGAGAACAATTCCCCTAATTGGACTTTAGGGGAATTGTTCTCTATTTTTTGATTTGTATCTGGATGCGGCACTTACAAGATAGACACCGATAACATTTTTCTCTGCAATGATGGGTATTTAAGTACATACCAAACACATGGCTCTATGAGAACCTAGGAAAAAGCTACAATACACAAAACTAAACAATTACAAAAAAAAAAAAAAAATCAGACTGTTTCTTTCAGAAAAACAAAGATTTTATTTAGCCAAGATCTGGCATTGCAATGGCCCCCCTCCCCATAAAATAATCCACATAGGATTGCCGCACTGCACGTGCGTTTTGGGGGGCCAAGCCTGTATGGCTAGCCTCACGGGCCTCCTCCAGAGCAACATCAACTGCCTCATCAGGCAATACAGTTAAATAGTTTGTTGAATGTCTTTTTAAGAAATTATGTAGAATGCAGCAGCATAATATAACGTGGTTCCACTTGTGAGGTTTATTGCAGTCAAAAACAATCGGAATCGGCTGGCCAGGATTCCAAAGGCATTCTCTACCACCCGTCTTGCCCTGGCCAGCCGATAATAAAAAAAACGCTCCTTTCAGGGGTGAGGGTGCGTTGGGGAAATGGCCTCATGAGGTGGGGACCCAATCCGAAAGCCTCATCTGCTAAAAACACGAAGGGCAGACCCTCTTCGTTTTCCTCCGCATGGGGGCAATCCAAGGTCCTCCGACTTAAGCCGTTGGGCGAACTCGGTCTCTGCAAAGACCCAGCCGTCCGACATCCGGCCATTTTTCACAACATCCAGGTACAAAAACTCATAGTTGGCAGACACCACCGCCATCAGCACAACGCTGTGGAACCCCTTGTAATTAAAATAATGGGATCCAGAATGGGGTGGGGGCACGATGCGGACGTGCTTGCCATCAATGGCTCCTCCGCAGTTCGGAAAGTTCCAACGCTGGGAGAAGTCCGCTGCCACAGTCTGCCATTCCTGTGGCGTGGTGGGGAACTGTATAGAAAAAGAAACAAAAAATGTATTCAAACAAACATTGTGAACAGAATATCACAAAACATTCAGGGATCCAAAAAAAAAAAAATACCATTTCAAATGTTATTTTAAGATACCTAAATAATAAGGGATCACTAAGCAGATTAATCACCACCTCTGATGTGAAAAATAACAGCTTAGGGGGAGTTAAAAAAAAAAAAAAACATTGGGGGGTGGGGGGTTGGGCTTGGACTACAATGGTGGCTACAAATAAAGGGGGATATAGGGACACACAAAATGCTGCACTACAATGGTGGCCACAAATAAAGGGGGATATAGAGACACACAAAATGCAGCACTACAATGGAGGCCACAAATAAAGGGGCATATAGGGACACACAAAATGCAGCACTACAATGGAGGCCACAAATAAAGGGGGATATAGGGACTAGCCTAGGTGTGTTTGGCCACACAATCGCATGCTTGACAGGTTGGCTAAATAAAAGATGCATGTAGGGCAAACAATAATTAAAAAACCAGCATACATGAAGACAAAGGGAACATTCACAGCATATTACAAACAGGTTAATTAGGGAGTGTTTGGAAAAAAATTAAAAGCAGACAATATATACATAGTTTGTGCATTGAAAGGACACCACTTACCTTAACATAGTCCTCCTGCAGAACCTGAATGATGGCAGAACAGGTCTCCGGGATTATGAGGCCCAGAGCCTTGGGGGAGATGCCCGTCGAGAACTTCAAGTCCTGCAGACTTGCAGACTCCCTGTTGCAAGGTAGCGCAATGTAGCAACTAGCCGCTGCTCAGCAGTGATGGCTTCCCACATAACGGTGTCCTGCCTGGTGATATAAGGCGACACCGAAGCCAAAAGCTGCTGAAATACGGGGTCAGACATCCTGAGAAAATTCCTGAAATCATCAGGGTTGTTTTCTCAGATCTCCCGCAGCAGAGGCATATGAGAGAACTGGTCCCTGCGAAGCAACCAGTTCTTGGTCCACAACCTCCTCCTCACCCTGTTCATGGACCGTTCATGCAGCACAAATGCAGCACACATCCGAACAACAAGTACAGCACGATCTCGGCGACGAGAACGTACCCGCAACATGGCTAGAAAACGGTCGTCAAATCAGATCGAACTAAAAATTACGCCCTGAAGGCCTCTGAAGAACGACCTGCAAAACAGCACCGTGCACACAACAACGCACTGCCAAAACAAATACGTCCTGAATACAAGCACTGTAACACAGATCCGACCACAAATACACAAACTGTGCAACAGAAAACAAAATTTAAAGCACAAACACTGAAAAGCGCGAATCGTCTCTCACCAAAATTTTACTAACACGCAGCAACACGATATCAGCAAAAAAGGCCAATTTCCGCATGGAAATGACCCTTTATAGTGCCGTTGTACGTGCTGGACGTAACCACGCTTTGCTAGAGCTTTTTGCAAAAACGATGGTGTGTATGCTACGTCGTTTTTGAAAATGACGTTTCAAAAACGTTGTTTTTTTTCATCACAGAAAACGTCGTTTTTTTCCATCGCATAAAGTGATGGTGTGTACGCGGCATTACTCTGCTGTATTAGGAAAACAAAAAACAGTCCACACTATAGAACTTCATCTTCTCCATAACATAGAGGGGTATAATACTCAGCGATAACTGACAACAATGTAATTAAAAATGATGCAGCACAGGCAGAGAGTAGAGGAAGGTTTATCAACTGACAAGATTTATGGCAGGATCAACAGGTATGGTTTCCACTTATCTAGCAAATATTACAAAACACTTTCCATGGTATTTTTAACTTCTTACCCCGGCCAATTCTGAGATTTTTCTCCTACAGTATTTTTAATTGTGCTGCACGTTTGTGTGAGGAGATTGATCTATGTTGAGCCCATCAAACCAGGTACTATGGGCCAGATCCACATACATGTAGAACAGCGCAGTGTATCAGAGATACACTACGCCGCCGTACCTTACCTGGCGTTGATTCGAATCCTCAGTGAGTTTGCGCCGTAAGTTACGGAGGCGTAGTGTATTTCTGGCGGTGGATTTCAAATTGGGTGGGTTGGGGGCGGGTTTCATTTAAATGAAGCGTGTCCCCACGCCGAATGAAATGCACATGCGTCGTCGCGAAATTTCCTGCCGTGCGTTGTGCTAAATGACGTCACTAGGACATAATTTTTTTAACTTAGACGTGAGTTACGTCCATCCCTATTCACGGACGACTTACGCAAAAAAAAAAAAATCGAATTTCGACGCAGGAACGATGGCCAAACTAAACATGGCAAGTCTATGTATACGCCGCAAAATACCAGCTTTATCTATACGCCGGAAAAAGCCGACTACAGACGACGTTAGAAAATGCGACGGCCGCGCGTACGTTCGTGGATCGTCGTAAATCGCTAATTTGCATATCCGACGCGGAAAACGACGCAAACTCCACCCAGCGGGCGCCAAAGTATTGCACCTACTATCCGAAGGCGTACGAAGCCGTATGCCTGTCGGATCGAACCCAGAAGCTGTCGTATCTTGGTTTGAGGATTCAAACTAAATATACGACGCGGGAAATTTAAAAGTACGCCGGCCTATCAGTAGATACGCCGGCGTACTTGCTCTGTGAATCTGGCCCTATAGTGTTTATTTATAATTGCTCTATTTTCGAAACAATGTTTCCTTTGTTGTGGTTTTCTGCTCTAGACTAATAGGTGCCTGGCTCATGGTGAATTTAGTATAACTTAGATGAACTAGTCTATTCAAACTGATGTAAATGTTGCTAATATGGATCTGGTGTGTCCTACAGGTCCAGACTAAAATAACACCTATTTATTTGCTGTGCCTCCCCTGTTTTTCTTATTTCTTATCTGAATTTTCTTACTGGCCTTGTTTAGGACCTGTGCTGAATCCAGCACTTGGGCTCTTCTTGCTCATCCTCACAGGTGCTTTCTGCGCTTTTCTGAACCCAGTAAGTGAACTTTATATTCATTATTTATGTATATGCCTGTTAAGTGATTTTCATATTTTGTAATATTATATTCAAAGGGTTTTTTATATATTCTTTTTAGTTGGTTCTCCTTTCCCTCTCCCCTCCTGTGGATGGGCTTTTGGCCTCTATACGCGGCACGGACTGGTCCAGGGCCCCGTACCACTCTCCATCGTGTGGTCACGGCTCCATGCTATATAGCCAATTTTGGCAGGATCGGGGAAAGTTTTTCTTTTGTCTCTCTTTTCATTGGTCCCCTCCCCCCTCCGTTCTGGGACAGCAGGTTAGCATGCTTTTCACACACACTGGCAAAATGACACTATACTTACCCATTAATTTTTGTATAATGATGTATAATATGTATTTTTCTATCACTAATAGAACTGGCAGATTTCTGATCTCAACTATACCCCTGAAGAAGCCACAAACAGGCGAAATATATTTGGTCTTATCATCTGAGTTGTGATTTTCTCCTATATAGTCTGCTGTTCATACAATTAACGGGACTTACATCCTGTAAATGCATGTTTAACCATATGTGTTCTTATCAAACCATCTGGTTTCACAATGTACAATGTACTGTGATATATTTTTAATAAATGATTAAACATACTTTTGTTATACTGTTTTATATATTGCACCGTTATAGTCCCACCATTGTGCATATTTTATTCTCCCTTTAGGGTATGTTGCCAAGATATATAGTTATTCTGGTTCGGAGTCATTACAGATATGGTTTCCCGTGCTTTAGCCTGATCCTCCAACTGTCTGAGAGACTGCACAGATCGTCTTTTCCTCGCAGCAATTCTAGTGATATATTCCCCCCCTTAGCCAAGATTTAAATGCATCCCATAGCACCAAGGGCCCAAAGGAGTCTACATTACTTAACAAAAAACTTTATTTAATCTCAGGGTCCATTATCCAGTATTTGGACCGTGAAGACTGTGGGATTGTCACCCTCTACCCCCTCCAGGAGGCCCACGACACAGAGACTGTTTCTCTGGCTCTGATTTTCGGCATTCTCAGTTCTGTATTCAAGGGCCCGTACCTCCGGATGGAGGCAGCATGGTCAGTCACAGTGTCCTCCACATGCTGCTCAGCCACCGTTAGCCTGGAGCAGGTCTTGTCTAAGTCTTGTCACAGTAGTCTGATTTGTCCATTTGAAATGCTTCAACCTTGGAATTCCAGGTGGCAGGCAGAGCTGTTGGAGCTGCTGGGAGTGGTGAGTTGTCACCTGTAACAGAAAAGACAGGCTTCTGTGTTTACAAGTGACAGTAAATAGCAGGTCACACAGGACCACTGACAAATGTGGTGAAACTCTGTTCTGCTAAAAATATGTAATCGGATCTATAGGTACATGTACTGTATATCACTGTTAAAAGTCTGTCTGTTTGAATTTGTAACCATTTGCAGTTGTATAACTTTTGGATAAAAAACACCTAAAAAAAGGAAATAACAAAAAAAAACTGTTATAGTTCTAAATATGTGCGTGTCAGGAACCCAATGAATGAATGGTTGGACAATTGTACATTTTATTTGAAATTTTTGTAATGCATTTTTATTTTCGCTAAAAAGTTATGATCAACCAGCTGTAATGTGTGAGACCATCATAAAAATAATGTTTGTAATCTCTCTAAATCTATATACCTTACCATAATTGGATACAATAGAAAGTCGACATATCTGAACAAAGTGCATTCCAAATCTGCCTTAAATTCAGTACTTTTTTTATTAGAAGCTGCATGTATTAATATGTTAGGTTTATTGAATAAAGAGACTTTGTATCATTGTTCCTGTTTGTGTAAATGTAATCCTGTGGTTTTACAATTGTTAGGCTTTTATTCACACAAGGTTTCTCAGTTTGTTTAACTATTTCTTATGTAATCAATTTCCATTTATACACACACATTTAGCTTGATGGTCTGGCACAGTTAAACAGGTGGAGCTCTGTTAGAGATCAAACAGAAGATGGAAAAATAGAGTTAGTAATATGTGGGAAAGACAGATATCAGACTACAGAGAAATACCACTGAGTCTATATTTTCTGAACAATGACAGGGAAAGATTTAACTTACACTGGTAACATTATATTCAAAACAGTTGATTTTCTAATGGTTTATGTAGTCAAACTATTTTTGACTTCTGTCGATCCAGAAATAAAATGTTAAAATTTGCAAAATGATCATGACAATTGAATACATTTTTTCAGGACTTTCATACAAAATGTGTATATTCGTCAATGTTTTTATTTGAGATGAGCCAAACACCCCTCGGTTCGGTTCGCAGCAGAACAAGCAAATAGGCAAAAAATTTGTGCGAACATGCAAACACTGTTAAAGGCTATGGGACACAAACATGAAAAATCTATGATCATGAATGCTAATTTTAAAGGCTTATATGCAAGTTATTGACATAAAAAGTGTATGGGGACCTACGTACTGCCCTAGGGGACGTGTATCAATGCAAAAAAAAGTTTTAAAAATTGAAGTTTTTTCAGGAGCAGTGATTTTATTAATGCTTAAAGTGAAACAATAAAAATTAAATACTCCTTTTATTATCGTGCCTGGGGGTCCCCGTAGTCTGCCTGTAAAGTAACACATCTGTCCCATGTTCATAACAGTCCTGCAGCAATATTACATTTCTAAAGGAAAAAATGTCATTTAAAATTGGCTGTAATGTGTTGCCGGATCCCGACAATATACATAAAAAATCATTGAAAAAAATGGTGTGGGTCCCCCCCAGTCCAATACCAGGCCATTTGGGTCTGGGATAGATATTAAGGGGAACCCCGCACAAAAAAAAAAAAGCACGTGGCCCCAAAAATACATACAAGGTCCAATTATATTTTTTAATAGCGTGGGGGTCATCCAGGCCACTGGATATACTATACTGACTGCACTATATACGCTGCGGAAAAATTGGGCCTTAGGTGTTGGTGGTGCCAGAACACTGTAACCCCTCACAGTTACTCTTGTTGGGTGCAGGAATGGGGTCTGCTGTTAAATATTATTAAAAAAAAATGTAATTACATGCCCCTGTTAAACAGGGACAGACAAATTTGGCCTTGGGTGGTGGTGCTACAACACTGTAACCCCTCACAGTTACTCTTGTTGGACGCAGGAATGGGCCCTGCTGTTTAATATTATATCAAAAATTGTAATTGCATGCCCCTGTTAAACAGGGGCAGAAAAATTGGGCCTTGGGTGGAGGTGGTGCCCTAAACCAAAAATATTGTTGGAAGCTAGAATCATCATGATTGAGGAGGAATAGGATAGGCAGCATAGGCAGTCTTCAAAGGATCCCAGATCCATAGCAAATTAAAATCAGTTACATCAGCATCGGGTGCTTGATAGCTACTGATCCAGGGCTGATTCATTTTTATAAATGTGAGCTTATCAGCAGAGTCTGTGGACAGGCGCACTGTTTTGTCTGTTACAGACCCTCCAGCAGCGCTGAATGTGCATTCAGAAAGCACGCTGGATGCAGGGGAGGGCTGGCAGCCTTAGGCCTAGGGGGCAAGTCTAGTCAAGTGGCCTATTGAACCACCGAACCAGCTCACCATCCATCTGATCCACATTGCCCGCACAGAGAGAGAGAGACTTATCCACATTGCCTGCACAGAGAGAGAAAGAGACTGCTCCGCATTGCCTGCACAGAGAGAGAGAAAGACTGCTCCACATTGCCTGCAGAGAGAGAGAGAGACTGCTCCACATTGCCTGCACAGAGAGAGAGAGACTGCTCCACATTGCCCGCACAGAGAGAGACTGCTCCACATTGCCCACAGAGAGAGAGAGACTGCTCCACATTGCCCGCACAGAGAGAGTGAGACAGAGGCTGCTCCATATTGCCCGCACAGAGAGAGAGACTGCTCCACGTTGCCCCCAAAGAGAGAGAGGGAGACTGCTCCTCATTGCCCGCACAGAGAGAGAGAGACTGCTCCACATTACCCGCACAGAGAGAGAGAGACTGCTCCACATTGCCCCCACAGAGATAGAGAGAGACTGCTCCACATTGCCCGCACAGAGAGAGAGAGACTGCTCCACATTGCCCGCACAGAGAGAGAGAGGCTGCTCCACATTGCCCGCACAGAGAGAGAGAGAGAGGGAGACTGCTCCACATTGCCCACAGAGAGAGAGAGAAATTGATCCACATTTCTGGCACAGAGAAAGACTGCTCCACGTCGCCTAAACAGAGAGAGAAACCGCTCCACATTGCCGGAATAGAGAGATAAATTGCTCCACATTGCTGGAACAGAGAGAAAATCGCTCCACGTTACCGGCACAGAGAGAAAAATCGCTCCACATTACCGGCACAGAGAGAAAAATCGCTCCACATTGCCGCTTCTCTCTGGAAGCAATGTTGCGCAGTCTCTCCTTCTGTGCAGTCAATGTGAAGTGGTCCCTCTCTCTGTGTGGGCAGTGCTGTGCATGTGCAGGCACAGGCCTGTGCACTGGTCCCCAGGACCAGATTAAAGGCATTGTGGGCCTGTTGCGGCAGTGGAGCAGGTTTAGGAGCGGAAGGGATATGATGTAAGTAACCCGGCTTTCCTCTTACTGGCCACCCTCCTGCGTTTCCAGGAGCCTGTGCTGGCTTGTGCCCAGACTTGGTTGCAGCCACACAGGTGTAATGCTAGGCCTGGCATTTGATTTACCAAGCTTCCGTAAGAGAAATGTGTCAGTGTGTGCTCTGAGGTGAATGTTTCCCAACCATCAGAATACAGTGATCATTGCCGGCAGCTATAGCAGCCAGCAGTGATCGACAAAAAAAAAAATGACACGCTGGTTGTACTGAAGTCAGTTGATAGATCGGATTTTATATAACCAGTCTGCACATAGATAGATTGACATTTCTGCTGAACTGGCAGAATTTCAATCTGTCTATGGTGGCCTAAGTCCACCAGTCTCTGGGTTTAATAATATCTTCAAATCTTCTGAAAGGGGTGCTCCACTTAGGTGTAGAAATTCACTTTGAACTCATATGCAGCCACTGTGCCCATCATATGCAGCCACTGTGCCCCATCATGTGCAGCCACTGTGCCAATCAAATGCAGCCACTGTACCCTATCAAATGCAGCCACTGTGCCAATCAAAATGCAGCCACTGTGCCAATCAAATGCAGCCACTGTACCCCATCAAACGCAGCCACTGTGCCATCAAACGCAGCCACCATGCCCATCAAAAGCAGCCACTGTGCGCCATCAAATGCAACCACTGTGCCCCATAAAATGCAGCCACTGCGCCTCATCAAACGCAGCCACTGTGCCATCAAACAAAGTCACTGTGCCCATCAAACGCAGCCACTGTGCCCCATCAAATGCAGCCACTGTGCCCCAACAAATGCAGCTGCTGTGCCCATCATATGCAGCCACTGTGCCGCATCAAATGCAGCCACGGTGCCCCATGATATTCAGCCACTGTGCCCCATCATATGCAGCCACTGTGCCCCATCATATGCAGCCACTGTGCCAATCAAATGCAGCCACTGTACCCCATCAAATGCAGCCACTGTGCCCATTAAATGCAGCCACTGTGCCAATCAAATGCAGCCACTGTACCCCATCAAACACAGCCAATGTTGCCCATCAAACTCAGCCACTGTTGCCCATCAAACTTAGCCACTGTTGCCCATCAAAGGCAGCCACTGTGCCCCATCAAATGCAGCCACTGTGCCCAATCAAATGCAGCCACCATGCCCCATCAAATGCAGCCACTGTACCCCATCAAATGCAGCCACTGTGCCAATTAAATGTAGCCACTGTACCCCATTAAATGCAGCTACTGTGCTCATCAAATGCAGCCACTGTGCCAATAAAATGCAGCCACTGTGCCCCATCAATTGCAGCCACTGTGTCAATCATATGCAGCCACTGTGCCAATCATATGCAGCCACTGTGCCCTATCATATGCAGCCACTGTGCCCATCAAATACAGCCACTGTGACACCCCCTCCGGACACCTAAATAGGGGGTGGGCACTGTTGCGATGGATAGATTCATGCAAGGCAGGAATCTATCAATTTTACATATAGGGGGTGGCATGATGGAGGGGGCAGCGCCCCTGCACCCTTAATGGACAGGCCACCACTGCACTGTTGTGCTGGCGGTTTTCCATAGCTGCAGTCCCTCAGACTTCTTTTAGGTTGTGCGTTTTTGCTGCATTTTCTGGAATTGCACCAAAGATGTAGCTTGCAGGACTTTTTGTGCACTTTCAGAACATGCAGCAAAAAATGTACAACCTAATAGAAGTCTATGGGACCAGGGGTAACATGCAGAAAGACAGTGCCAGTACACCAGCATTGCGGCCAAACTGCAGCATGCCAGCGTGAACCAACATCAAAAAACATAGAAGGGCAAGAAACTGTCACAGGCTGCAGTGATAGTAATAACAGGCTACTGACCTCAATATCATTGAGCCACTCTGGGGAGATCTCAAACGTGCAGCCCAAGAATTTACAAGAACCAAAGGATTTTTGCCAAGAGGAATGGAAAGATTTACCATCTGAGAGCATAAAGAGCCTCATCCACAAATACCACAAAAGACATCAAGCTGTCATTGATGTTAAAGGGGGGCAATACACTGTATTAAGAACTGGGGTATGTAAACTTTTGATCAGGATCATTTGGGTAGTTTCTGTTGTCATTGCAAATAAAGGGGGGGAGGTTTTAGACTTTAAATGAGCCACATGAGTGGAGAACACATTGGATCAAAAACACAGGTTTATTGAGAATATATATAAACAGGTTTATTGAGAATATATATAACATAACGCATATACAAGAACAAATAATTGGTCGAATGATCGTCATAACCAATAGCCCAGTATTGGGTAATAACGTGTGGATATGAATCATAGAGAAATCATAGAGAAAGTTATACAAACATCTTGGCCGGTTGGCTCCATATAAATATATAATTTAACATTAAAATTGAATGAAACATCATATATATCTATGTAGCATTACCCCCGGAGGAGCTGCTGGTTGTTTTGGGTGGCACATTTACCTCATGGCTCCTCCGAATTCCTAGGGGTGAATGATGCGTATTGCATTTGGTAGAAGTAAAGGAATGTCCGCAACAGGTGTTCTTTGCTGTGCTCTTTATTACCCAGCCGGGTAAAAACAACAAACTTGTGGTGAGGAAAGTAAAGTTGAAGAAGAGAAGAGAGCAGCAGATTCAGGCGTGATGGTAGGGAAACAGTCCTGCTCCCAAGCGTAACACTTCTCTGCGCCACTCCTATGCGAGTGGGTTTAGCGTACCCGGACAGGCCTCTTTCACTGACCTGGCAACCGGAGTATAAAGTCCCTGTCACAGACCCTCCTTGGTGAACTTGAACTTGAGGAAAAGTCTCTGCCACAGACCCTCCTTGGTGAAACACAGAGAGATACCTCTGCCACAGGCCCTCTCTGATTTGTGGTTACGAGGATGATCCTCCTTGCCCCCTCAGCTCCAGGGAGAAATACATGATGCTCACCACCAGTACAGCACCACTTGCACATACTGTGTACCAACATGTAAGTAGGGGGTTGGATATTTTCCTTCCTCCGCACCCCAATTTGTTTCTCCCCTTTTGTTTTGTTTTCAACCTTCATTAGCAGGGCTATGAATAGATTATAATGGCCCTAATACATATGTACAATGTCATTACAGATTACATGCATTTTCTCTTGATGAGGCGATATAGTCGTCAAAGCGTGTTGAGCCAACAGGCCATCCTAGATGCAATGTTATTATATATGAAGTGATTCATTCAATTTTATTGTTAACTTATATCTTTATATGGATGTCTGTACTTGTAACTTGTAACTTTCTCTATGATTCATATCCACACATACTGGTTTATTGGTTATGACAATCATTCGACCAATTATTTGTCCTTGTATATGCGTTATGTTATGGACGGTTGATTGTTAATAAATGGCTTCAGTCAAACACTAACCATGAGTGAAAGAAATGTTTTTGTGTTATCATTCATATTCTCTGAAAAATGGCCAAGAATTTATCAATTCTGCCAGGGTATGTATATATATATATATATATATATATATATATATATATATATATATATATATATATACAAAGAAATTGAGTAGAACTTCACACGGTATACAACCAGTGCCAGCAAACAGGTCTTCCCACCGACCATATATATAAGAGAAAAAGTTCAAGAGTTGCTGCACTTAAAATGGTTTTATTTTTCCAAATATTCTCGTAAAGGTTACATACCAAAGAAGTATACAAAATATTCAGACATGGATGTCCGTTTCGGGCTTACATGCTACCGCCCTTCTTCAGATCAAGTCAGAACAAGATAAGACAGAACAAGATATGTTCTGACTTGATCTGAAGAAGGGCAGTAGCATGTAAGCCCGAAACGGACATCCATGTCTGAATATTTTGTATACTTCTTTGGTATGTAACCTTTACGAGAATATTTGGAAAAATAAAACCATTTAAGTGCAGCAACTCTTGAACTTTTTCTCATATATATATATATATATATATATATATATATATATATATATATATATATATATATATATATATATAAATACACCGCCTGAAGTGTATTAGAAACTTTACACACTGTATTAGATACTGTGTACACCGCCTGCACTGTATTAGAAAACTGTACAGCTGTTGCACTGTATTATATACTGTGTACACCACCTGAAGTGTAATAGAAACTGTACACACTGTATTAGATACTGTGTACATCACCTGCACTGTGTTAGAAACTGTACAGCATCTACACTGTATTATATACTGTGTACACAACCTGAAGTGTACTAGAAACTGTACACACTGTATTAGATACTGTGTACACCGCCTGCACTGTATTAGAAACTGTACAACGGCTGCACTGTATTATATACTGTTTACACCATCATATTTGCCCTGCCCCCTTTCTTTTTTTTTGCATATTTGTCACACTTAAATGACTCAGATCATCGAAAATATTTTATTATTACACAAAGATAACCAGAGTAAATACAAAATGCATTTTTTTTTTATTCTTTATTTAATGATGCGTCACAGGTACAACAAAAAGGCAACTTCTCAGAACAAGCAATCAATGCAAAATATTTGAACTACAACCATTACCCCGTACTATATTATGAAATATCAAAACAAATATTAAAGGCAATAAGAAATACAAAACATTCTTATCTTCATGTAGAAAACCCCTCAGGCAGGTCATACCGAAGGCGAGCCCGTCCGAGGTGGAAAACCTCTAGATTGCTATGGAAATCCGTCACATCATCGAGGGAAGTCTAAAATGGGGTAGAAAACGCTAACCTGTATACACCATATTTTCATTTACTTATTTGAAAAGCATTCGAGAAGAAACAGAAAAAAGTGAAGAAGGGGTAGGAAAATGAAAAAAGAGGGGGTGGGTGGGTGGAGGGGCGTGCCTCTTAGGGGAAGGCATCAGCAACATCAGTCAGGCAGCAGAAACATCCTCTAAAGGATCTTAATTAGGTATATTGGAGGAATTCGAGAAGCGGGAAGCGGAAGAGGTCCCAATGTATCCAAATAATATGTAATAAAGGAGTGTATTACTGCGCTGTCAGTTGAATAATTCCTGTGAATGAACTATAAAGTGTGATGTGGAAAATTGCTGCAACTATATATGTGAGACACACACAAATTAAAATCCTATCAAAAAATAAGATGCGCAATACATATGAGTGAATGTATCCTAATAGGCTTGGTACTAAATGCAACTCATTGGCAGTCGAAATGCACAATAGAAAGAATGCAATATCCAATATGAGTTGAAACTACACCTCTCTTCTAAGTTATAACACCAGTTGTTGCACAAATGCAAATTATAGTCCAAAAAGTCCCAATAGATGATTATTAACAAATAGGTAAACAAACTGAGTGTTTCAAAACATGTGAGAATGAAAATAAAATATGATATATGAAGCCGGTAGGTTGATATTGAAGAGTCCTCCTACAAATATGTTGGTGACATCAAACCACAGGACACCCAAGAACAGTGCTGTGTGATAGAAAAGAGATCTCCCACCTTTAAAGCAACTGCCGCTTACCGGAAATATAGATCCCAACTTGAGATCTTTCTTCGCTGATGGCCAGATGAGGGAAAATAAACCATCATAGCGTAACCCAGTTTAAAACGTTTTAATAAAATGATAAAAATTATACTTACAATGTGAAGATAAATTTGCGTGTGAAATAGTATGTGTAGCCGGCCGACTCTCACAGCTCGTTCCCTCTGGAACCTTGCATTTGTTGTTGTGGTGACGTCAGAACGCCACTCCCCCCTACTCTGTTTCGTCAAACCTGACTTCGTCCAGGGGCACGAGCGGCGTGCTGACTCACCGCTATTTATAATTCCAATGCGACAGGACCGCCCTGATCTGAGCTCCCAGCGTCCCTGTAGCATAAATCGCCATATTGACTAGGGGCATTAGCCTTAACATAGTGGTGCAAACGAGCGGAATGTCAGCTCGTCCAGCCTGGAAAAAACCCTAATTGCATTAGCATCAGTAGAAACGAGAGAACCGGAAGTTCCCCCGAGATGGGCTGCAACCTGTACCACCGTATTTGCTAAAGGCAACTGCCCATCCAAACTAAATGAGCGGATTATATGCTCATTCGGGCTTAAGGATCTTAATGGTTGCATTCGAACTAACAAATACTGAAAGTAAAAACAGTTATACTTTGTTAAGCAACTGGCCAAATGCTCCATGAGGTATAAATGTACACCTGTACACTGTGTACACTTGCACCATAACTGTTCACCAGCTAACTCTCAGGTCCTCGTGACAATATACACCTTCTCTATGTCTGCATTTGGGAGGAACACACTGAGCCTTGTCCACATCCACCTGTCCAGCATATCACAGCCACCTCACTCCCAGTAATGGTATGGGTTCCCACCATATACATAGCGTAAACTCCATGAGGGCACTTCCCTTAACTTAACTCTTCTGTACCTGGGCACAGACTGGGGACCTCTGTGGTGTGACTCTGCTCCGATTGCTATGGGAGACAGACTGCTCACGAAGACAATGCCAACAACAACTCCATCCTGTAAAAGGCTGTCCCACCAATCCCAGGCACACGCTTAATGACAGGCTGCTTGTAACTTCCGTTACCCTAGGTAACCCACGTGTCTTCACATTGTATTTCTCTAGTACTGATGGCTTCATACCCTAAAGTATCTTAGTGACCTGAACTATGGATTGGTGCCTGTTATCTGCATTACACCCGTTTAAGTAACTTCAGACCAGGCAGGAACAAGGATTTAAAACTTTATTAGAAAGTGCAAAAGGCATTGCAGAGTCCAACATGCAGAAACATTATTTCTGCCTACATCCCTAATCCTCATGTGCTGCTCCAGCATACCTACAAAGGTAAAGTCAATGGATAGTGCAGAGACTATGAGTGGCATAGTGAACAGAAAGTGACATAAAGTTCAATAAATCAAATGTCCCGCCACAAAGGCAAGTCATTGAATCTCCCAGGTGATAAACTCAATCCACAAGGAAAAGTGCTGGACAGAAAGAACCTCCACCAACGATAAAAAAGCCTCTTACCGAATCAAATTGATCTCTGGTTTAAGAGAGATCGAACTGCGCATAAGAGGCATGGATGGATATCCTAAAGGCAGCAATGAACAGCAAACAGCGGTGAAATCCTGGTCAGTAATCTTGACAGATGCATCTCTCGATGGGACATCCAAGGATATAAGGAAGCAGAAAGACTCCACATAGCGTAATAACGTCTGGATTTATTATCAAATCAGTAAAATAACACTTACATGTCAATGTAGGTATAGCGAATAAAATATGAGCCGGCCCGCTCGATACACAGCCTGTATCAGGTAAAACAATACGCGGTGACGTCAGCACGTCGCCTCCCAACGTTTGCGACGAAACGTTGGGAGGCGACGTGCTGACGTCACCGCGTATTGTTTTACCTGATACAGGCTGTGTATCGAGCGGGCCGGCTCATATTTTATTCGCTATACCTACATTGACATGTAAGTGTTATTTTACTGATTTGATAATAAATCCAGACGTTATTACGCTATGTGGAGTCTTTCTGCTTCCTTATATCCTTGGATGTCCCATCGAGAGATGCATCTGTCAAGATTACTGACCAGGATTTCACCGCTGTTTGCTGTTCATTGCTGCCTTTAGGATATCCATCAATGCCTCTTATGCGCAGTTCGATCTCTCTTAAACCAGAGATCAATTTGATTCGGTAAGAGGCTTTTTTATCGTTGGTGGAGGTTCTTTCTGTCCAGCACTTTTCCTTGTGGATTGAGTTTATCACCTGGGAGATTCAATTACTTGCCTTTGTGGCGGGACATTTGATTTATTGAACTTTATGTCACTTTCTGTTCACTTGTCACTCATTTAGCGCGATCTCTTATTTTTTGCATATTTGACAGTGTAGTATAACACTTTTTGATCGCTGCTTCCCCTTTGTTTTTTCTTTGTCACTGTTTAACAAGCGCAATATTTTTTTCCACATATGAGTGGCATACTTCAGTAGCCGATGTCTCCCAAGCAAACCACAAGTTCTAATGACCTTTTCATCTTGGCACTGCTAAGCAGCATTTTTTTGCTCCTTGAGGGTGCTATTCTCTGTCTCTTTCACTTTTGGGTGCTGGCCCTCAGGTCTCAAGGGAAATTTTCAGCTCTATCCACACGGGCCCCCTCCTGGTCTCTCTATCTCCGGACCATTTTCCAACCTTTATATCACAGGATTAGTAAATCGGACCTAGAGAAAAACCCGCCAAAAGCCAAAGAACTGGGAAAGTATTACAGTTGTGCTCATAAGTTTACATACCCTGGCAGAATTTATGATTTCTTGGCAATTTTTCAGAGAATATGAATTATAACACAAAAAAATCTTTCACTCATGGTTAATGTTTGATTGAATCCATTTATTATCAATCAACTGTGTTTACTCTTTTTAAATCATATGGCAACAGAAACTACCCAAATGACCCTGATAACATGCACACAAGTGGACACAAAGGGGTTTGAATTGTTATTAAAGGTAACCATCCTCATTTGTGATCTGTTTGCTTGTAATTAGTGTGTTTGTAAAAAAGGTCAATGAGTTTCTGGACTCCTGACAGACACTTGCATCTTTCATCCAGTGCTGAACTGACGGGGAAAGCAAAAGAATTGTCAAAGAATCTGCAGGAAAAGGAAGTTGAACTGTATAAAACAGGAAAGAGATTTAAAATGATATCCAAGGAATTGAGAATGCCAATCAGCAGTGTTCAAATTCTAATCAAAAAGTGGAAAATGAGGGGTTCTGTTGAAACCAAACCACGATCAGGTAGACCAACTAAAATTTCAGCCACAACTGCCAGGAAAATTGTTTGGGATGCAAAGAAAAACTCACAAATAACTTCAGGTGAAATAAAGGACTCTCTAAAAACATGTGGTGTGGCTGTTTCAAGATGCACAATAAGTAGGCATTTGAAGAATGATGGGCTGCATGGTTGAGTCGCCTGAAGAAAGCCAATACTATGCAAATGCCACAAACTATCCCACTTACAATACGCCAAACAGCACAGAGACAAGCCTCAAATCTTTTGGCACAAAGTCATTCGGCGTGAACAGACCAAAATGTAGCTTTTTGGTTACAACCATAAATGCTTCATTTGCAAAGGAGTCAACAAAGCCAATGATGAAAGGTACGGGGGTGGATCGATGATTTTTTAGGGATATGTGAGCTTCAAAGGCACAGGAAATTTGGTCAAAATTGTTGGCAAGATGAATGCAGTATGTTATCAAAAAGGAGGGACATTTGCATTCATCAGCCAGGAAGCTGCACACGTGACGTACTTGGACATTCCAACATGACAGTGTTCCAAAACACCAAGGCCAAGTTGACCTGTCATTGGCTACAGAAGAAAAAAGTGAAGGTTCTGGAGTGGACATCTCAGTCTCCTGACCTCAATATCATTGAGCTACTCTGAAGAGATCTCAAACGTGAAGTTCATGCAAGACAGTCCGAGAATTTGCAGGAAGTGGAGCTTTTTTGGCAAGAGGAATGGGCAGCTTTACCATCTGAGAAGATAAAGAGCCTCATCCACAAATACCACAAAAGACTTCAAGCTGTCATTGATGTTAAAGGGGGCAATGCATGATATTATGAAATAGGGGGGTATGTAAGCTTTTGATGAAGGTCATGTGAGTCGTTTCTGTTATCATTATGATTTAAAAAGAGTAAACACAGTTGATTGATAATAAATGGCTGCAGCCAAACATTAAACATGAGTGAAAGAAAAGTTTTAGTGTTATTATTCATATTCTCTGAAAAATGGCCAAGAAATCATAAATTCTACCACGGTATATGTAAACCTATGAGCACAACTGTAACTCTTACCCCCATCCCGGGGCAGCGTCTAACTCACTATTTCCAACCTGTTTACTGGGGTGTCAGATGGTTCTCACCACAGACTACTACCCTCAGCCAAAAAGGGTACAGCATTGCATACAAAACATTCAGCTGTCGAAGGCATGCTTCAATATCTACACATGTGGCTCCCTGTTTCTGTAGGTCAGCAGTGAAGTCTGCCATCGTATCAGATATCCTTCAATCCTCTAGCTTTCTGCATGATAATTTATCTGTCCTTATAATGGAGGAGTTTCATCGGGATAGATCTGGGTGGGGCCCCAGGTGGTGGAATTCTGAAGGGCACTCTATGAAACCTTTCATAGCAAATAAAGGGGTGAAGCATGACAGTAAAATTGATTGGCTGTTTTCAGCCTTTCAGCCTTCCAATTTCTTGCTGAGGTAGCCATACTAACATTAAAACTCACATATGGAAGCAGACCAGGCGACTAATGATGCTGCATTACAGCCCCGGACACTTGATGGGTCTGTGCAACTCACAGATTCCACCCTAGTTCTGGCCCAGTATAGCTGGGATTGATAATTCAACTTTAAGGACCCCAGAACGAGAAGAACAAGTGGTCCACAGGGGGCAACTTCTTATGAAACAGGACTTTGGAAAAATGTTATCTTTTATGTCTGCCAGACACTCTTTTCCCCTCCAGCTTGACACATGGAACGTGTCTTCAGTCACAAGCAGTTATGGCTGCTTTAGTAAATGAGCATGGGATAGAGACAGGGTTCACCACAGTTGTTTTTATAATATAACACTTCTTGTTTTACCTGTTACCAAAAGCTGAACATCCCTTCCAGAGATTACAAAAAGATATATCCAGATGCCCAAGTCAGGATCTTATGAGTATGCATTTTGTCTGTATGGAAATGTTTTCTGGATGTCCAGTGGCAAATGCTACTGTAAATATCCCAGTAAAAAGTGTTATCAGAAGTAGTTTAAAGTGGAGGGTAACCCAAAAGTGAACCTCCCCTTTTCGGAACCCTCTTCCCCTCCGGTGTCACATTTGACACCTTTCAGGGGGGAGGGGGTGCAGATATCTGTATAAAACAGGTATTTGCACCACTTCTGGGTATAGACTCCCGCGGGATTCCGGCCCCTCCGCGTCACCCCCCCCATTGTGTTCTGGGAAACACTCGGCTCCCAGAACACAACGGGGACCAGTGGGAACTGCACAGCATGACTCGCACATGCCGCAGCGCTTCACTTCCCGATTCCCTTACCGAGGATGGCGGCGGGGGAAGCCAAGCTACCACTCGGCTTCGGCTGCCGACGTCACAGGCGACTTGGACAGGTAAGTGTTAATTTTTTAAAAGTCAGCAGCTGCTGTATTTGTAGCTGCTGGCTTTTTAAAAAAACATTTTCAGGTGAACCCCCGCTTTAAGTACAGAGGGCCAGATTCACAGAATCGTATCGTATCTCTGAGAGTATCTATGCGGCTGATTCATAGAATCAGTTAAGCATAGATAGCCCTAATATCCGACAGGTGTAATTGACTTACACCGTCGGATCTTAGGCTGCAATACTTCGGCCGCCGCTGGGTGGATTTTGCATCGTTTTCCAGCGTCGGGTATGCAAATTAGCTTTTACGGCAATCCACAAAGGTTTTCGTGTTCGTTACGTCGTCGCTAGTAATTTTTTCCCGTCGCAAAGTTAAGCATGCTTTTACATGGCTTAACTTTAGATGAGCCATGTTAAAGTATGGCCGTCGTTCCCGCATCGAATTTCAAATTTTTTTTTTTTTGCGTAAGACGTCCGGGAATACGTTGCTGTTCAAAAAAATTACGTCACTTCGCGCAAAGCACGGGGGGAATTTCAAAACGGAGCATGCGCAGTACGTCCGGCGCGGGATCGCGCCTAATTTAAATAGTACACGCCCCATTTGAATTAGGCGGGCTTGTGCCGGACGTCTTAACGATACACCGTCGCAAGTTTACAGGTAAGTGCTTTGTAAATGAGGCACTTACGCTGAAAACTTGCGGCGGTGTAACGTAAAGACGATATGTTATGCTGCCGGAGTTTTCTGTGAATCTGGCCCAGAGTGCCAGAATCTACAGAGAGTAACAAAGGGAATAATTTTTATAGGAGAGTCCTTACTAGAAGTTTTAAGGTTTTATTTTTACACCCCCCTACTGTGTAGCGAAAAAAGTAGAGTAAGAAACTAAAAAAACTTTTGCCTGAATGTTTCTTTTTTTATATTTTATTAAGCCCCTAAGGGGATGTTGAACTCTCTCCCTATGGGATTTTGTTTGGGACTGTGTTACTCACTTGCTTGTATTTTTTGTCTCAGCAGATGAAGTCCTCCTTTCGGATCTCACAGAGAATGTTGCTATTTTAAGGTTTTTGACAAACTCATGTGTTTTCTCCCCAATTCCAGATCCTAAAAGTTTAGAAGGATCTAAAACTAAAGCGACTTGTGGATTGCTAAGAGACATTTATATATGGGAATGTTTGGAGACTCAATACAGCAACTATTTCATGCCCAGTTGTGCAAAACTTGAAGGAAAAGTCACCTGAAAAGACACCAGACACTGCAAAAATTATTAAATTAAATACATCTCTGTTTGATTTGTTTCCCTCTTGGAATCACAGTCTAGGGTACTATTTATTCAAATTCTTTAATTGTAAATGATATTAATGAAAAGTAGTTTAGCCATGTTGAAGTCATATTTGTCTTTTGCACGTCTTCCATTTTATGTAGAATTGTCTGTGTTTACATATATATGCTGATAAGTCAGCATTCCAACAATTAAGCTAGAAAGCCATTCTGGCCACAGGAGTGTACAGCCAGTACTCTGTAAATATGTCTTATCAATCATTTGTTTTTCACAATAAAAAGTCATTTTGTAATGAAAAAAGCTGCTCAGCTATTATATTCTCCACAATGGAGTTTTGCCTCTTTGGCCAGGACTACCTCCACCTGAGCGTGCGAAGGTTCCAGGTTAAAGCTTATAGCAGGTATGGTTAGTGATCAAAATATTGATCAAAAGAGATGAGACTGTAAGTCCTGCATATAACTGTATTACACGGCACTAATAATGTTTTCATTACATGTTTTGCATTCTTTCGAGTCCAGATTAGAACTAGTCTGCCTATGTTACGCCCCTTGTTACCATACATGTACAATTGTAATATTAATGTGATACCTACGTAATCATGTGTTTAAAAACCTTAAATTTTGTCATAATAAAGCAGAACAGTTATTTGGAAAGATGCTGAGTGTATCTTTTGTGTCTGTTCTAAAAAGGCGTTGCCTATCTATAAAATGGCCAGGTCACTATCATCTAATGTCTATGCGTATTTCTAAAATAAGAGAACAGGCTTGTGTTACTCTAGTTAAAACTATACCTATATCCAAAACTCTTTTTTTAAGTAAGTTTGAAGGCAAATTAAAAAAAAAATGCAGCTTTTCTCAGTTAGGGCTTGCTTAGACCTGCAGTTGGGGGCCATACAAATATGGGATTGAGCTGTGTTTAAGTGCCGCCCCCCCAACCACCCCCTCTAAATTGTAAAGGCAGCAGACTGGGGTGTTCACATGCCATGGTCATAATGTTTTGCTTTGTGGCCATAGTAAAAATCATCTCATCTTGCATTAGTGGGCAGGTTGCACCAAGCTTGAACCATTCAAGCGAATAGGGATGCACTGCAAACACCCCACAAGGCACACAGTTGCAGCATGTTTGTGTGACATTTAAGGAGTTAAAACACGTGGTGAGGAGGAGTCGTATCAGCTTCTAATTTCCTTTGGTGGGCTGACAACAAATAGCATTTTGGTGCTTTAAATGGTGCCAGCTTTCCTAGTTGTTTTTTTCCCCCTAAACTGCTGAATCCCTCCCCCATCCTCATCTCTACAACATAGAGACTAATTATTTTGCAGTCAAAGATAAGAATTGGAAGGACAAATTTGTCTCTTTAAGATAAAGAGCCTGATGATTTTCAGGGGACGATGTCCGTTGCTCTGAGAAAGAGGGCTTATCCCTCAAAACACATCAGCATATGTGTCTGAGTGATTCCTAGTTCTCTGTGCAATATATCTAGACGTGACTGTCACGTGGGTTTTGGTTTTCTCAACACCTTTAGTTATTGGCTGTTTGTGAGTATATTTTTGCCATTTGTCTTTTAAAAAATGTTCACTTGGTAATACACTACACCTCTGTGCTATTTTGTTGTTGTTTTTTTGTTCAGAGAAAGATTTCCCAAGTCAGAAGAGGGCAGCATCGGTGAAGCATTAACTGTGAATGAGTGTAATGATGTCCCTATATGAAGACAAGTCTCAATCTCTGAAATACCTTAGGGTTAGTACCATGGATTCATGGTGGATTCAGCATGTCTGAAATTTGTTGTCAAAGCTTAACTCCTTGATGCCGCACAGCACGCTCCCAGTACAGAGGCCCCATTCTAACGATTGTGAACCAGAACTCCAAATTCCAGGTCACCTAATCACTGTGGTACTGTAGCTTCTGATTGGCTACCACAGTAATCAGTCACTGTGAAGCCTGTCCCTGTGTTTCTTTTTCTGTGAATGTAGAAGAAAATACATTATATCTGTGTCTTTCTTTGCAGAGAGAAAATAAATGAATAAATAAATAGATACAGTATATTAAAAATAAAATTAAAAACAAAGACAAAATACCTGGTACAAGGTTTGATCTAGGTCAGTGTAAGGCCTCGTACACACGACAGAGTTTCTCGGCAGAATTCACCGAGAAACTCTGTCAAAACCCGGATTCTGCCGAGAAACTCTGTCGTCTGTACAGTTTTGGCTCGATGGAGCCGCCGAGGAACTCGACGAGAAAATAGAGAACATGTTCTCTATTTTCTCGTTGTCCTCGTTGTTCTATGGGAGAAGGCGGCCCGCCGAGCTCCTCGGCGGCTTCATCCCAAAACTCGACGAGGAACTCGACGTGCCAAGCACGTCGAGTTCCTCTGTCGTGTGTACGGGGCCTTAGCGTTAGTGTTTGGGTCAAATAAGGGTCAAAGGTCAGGGGCAGTATTTATTTTTATTTTTGTAATTAGTATTAGTGTCAGTGTGTTTAGGTTGGACAAAAAAAAAGCAGAATGAGCACTATTGTTTTTGGGCTGTACTATGGGTATAAAACAACAAATAACATACACATATGGGTTATCGCTGCAATGGTCAGGAGCAGGAGAATTTATTTTGGGTTAGTAGGTTATGGTAGTAACAAGAAATATACAGCTATATAAAAACATTTTAGACCAGTTTTGATAATATAATAATTGATAATGAATAAAAAAATCAGGAGATATCTATAACAATTTACCCCCAAATGACAGTCCAATTTGCCCTGAAAAAAACAAAGTATAATTCACCTGGATGTTCAAAGTAGTTGTGATAATATTTATGGTTTTACCAACACATGTCAAAGTTGCAAACTTTTGCTTAGGCATTAGGATTTGTTTTACCCTTAGGCCCGGTACACACGAGCAAACATGTACGGTGAAACCGGTCCGTCGGACCGTTTTCACCGTACATGCCTGCCAGAGGGCTTCTGTACGATGGTTGTACTAACCATCGTACAGAAGTCCGCGCGTAAACAATATGCGGGGCGTGTCCGCGTCGTCGCCGCGACGATGACGCGACGATGACGCGGAGACGTGGGCGGGCCTGCCATTTAAAGGCTTCCATGCATGCGTCGAAGTCATTCGACGCATGCGAGGGACGGCGGGCGCTCGGACATGTACGGTAGGTCTGTACTGACGACCGTACATGTCCGAGCGGGCAGGATTCCAGCGGACGGTTTTAAAACACGTCCAGGAATATTTGCCCGCTGGGAAAAGGCCCGGCGGGCAAATGTTTGCTGGAATTCGGCCCGCTCGCGCCTACACACGACCGAACATGTATGCTGAAACTGGCCCGCGGACCAGTTTCAGCATACATGTTTGGTCGTGTGTACGGGGCCTTAGGCATGAAGGGGTTAATTGACTGGGAAGTAAAAATTAAAATGGTAAGTGCTTACATCCAGGCCAAAAATGTATGTAAAAAAAAAAAAAAAGACAACAAATCCAAACAAAGCACATATTCTTCCTCTTATATGACCTATTAATATATAAATGGGACAGAGGAATTCAGAAAATATTTGTATGACAAATATAAAACTATAAATATCTAGGAGGAACAAAGTTGCTACCATAGAATCACATCAAGTGCACATACCAAAGTATATTAGGTAAACTAAACATACTTAAGAATTGTCAATAAAGGCATTGAGGTCCACCTCTACGTTCAACCCAAAAGGAGTATAGCATTTCAATCTATGGATCCAGGCCATCTCGAGTCTGGATATGCTACGTATCATAGAATCTCCTCTCCATTGTGGAGTGTACCTATCTATACCCAGAAAGATGGTCTAAGCAGGGTTTTTATTGTGGATTTCTAAATAGTGCCAAGAAAAAGGATGCTTGGGGAAACCAGTGAGTATATTAGTAATATGCTTGTTTAATCTCACACGAAAAGGTTGTTTGGTCTTGCCCACATACTGCAGCCCACAAGGGCACTGGAGCAGGTAAACGGCCCTCTCCGTGGAGCATGTAATAAAAGAGGTAATCTCGAACACTGCTGCAGTACATAATGTGAAACTATTGGTGTGCCTATGCATGCACCCACTGAATGAACACTCCCTACACCTCCTACATTGGTAGAAACCTACCAAATATTCGAAGAAACTCCTCCTAATGGGGGGAGGTTCCAGAATATTGGGTGCGACTCTCCCTCTAAGGGATGGTGCACCCTTGTAGATGACCTGTGACCACACAGTGTGGAGCCACATGATCTGAAGGATCATAGCATATTACTGATTTTTATGATACACCTTTATTTAAATTTAATGTTTTTCAGGCTTGTTCTCTGATCCTAGCGATTACATATGGGCGGCTTGTTAGTTATTTAAAATAGAATTAGGGAGTTCACAATTCCGCTGCCAGAGGTTCACATCGAGGCTTGGTTTTGTATGTTTACTATATAGAATAATGCATCAGTGCGTCGCCTGTTCCCCATTGACGACGTGTATCTGACACGAAACGTACTTCGGGAGGCTGGCGTACTGACGTCATTAGGGTTGCAACTAACGATTATTTTCATAATTGATTAGTTGTTAGTCGATTATTGTTTCGACTAATCGATTAAGCGGATAATAGCCTTAAAAAAAAAATTAGCATTTTTTTTTGGGCTAATTTGTTGTTGGGCAAAAAAGCACAGTTTTGCACTAAAAAGTCCTTGCCCTTTCCAAATACGCAGCAGCTGAAAAAAAATCATAGATGTGAACGTGTCCCATAGGAAAACATATAAATAAACTGTAGTGTATTTCTGCAAAAAGCACCAAAAAAACGGTGTAAACCCAGGCCTGAGATGTTTAGTAACATAATGGGGTTAAAAAAACAAAAATAAGTACAAAAAGAGCAAATAATCACTACTGTAAGGGGTTCATTTTTTTTACTGTGGGACAGTGAAAGTAATATTTACAGTAGCGATTTGCTTTTTTGTACTATAAAGGACTAATTTTAGTTTTTTTAACCCCATTATGTCACTGGCCGATTAATCGATTATGAAAATTGTAATCGATTAATTTTATAATCGATTAGTTGTCGATTAATCGATTAGTTGTTTCGGTCCTAGACGTTATCACCAGTGGACAGGCGCCTGCAGGCCGGCCAGTTTTTTTATGGATACGATTTATCGTTTCTGTTGTAAGTGTGATTTTATGTTTTTTAATAAACCTTTTGGTACTGTATTACACTATTGAGTATTTTTTTTTGAATTTCGATCGAATTTCATCCGCGGGTTTTCGATTTGGAATTCGAATTATTATTATTTTTTTTCGAATTCCGATCGAATTTCGAAATTATATTTGAAAAGAGACTATTTGTTGTCGAATCCAGTCGAAATACTTTCGAATTCGACCGGATTTTTCGAAATTCGGTCGAAAACGAACAAATTCTGAAAACGGTCGAAATATTTTCGAATTCGACCGGATTTTTCGAAATTCGGTCGAAAACGAACGAGTTCCGAAAACGAATTTAACACATGTAACGAACCTAACTTAACAAAATTAATTAAATAACGAATTAAAACGAAACGAAACGAAACAAAATTTTCCCTTTTGCACATGCCTACTGTTTATTCAGACGGTATCTCAGAAAAGTGAGTACAACCCTCACATTTTTGTAAATATTTGTAAATATTTTATTATATCTTTTCATGTGACAACACTGAAGAAATTACACTTTGCTAAGTGTAAACAAACCTTTCCCCATTCTTCCTAGTGGCAGTGGCAGTGATCGTCTGTCCCCTGCCATAGGGAACAACGATCAGTGACGTGTCACGCCAGGCCACGCCCCCTACAGTAAGAATCATACACTAGGGCACACTTAACCCCTACAGCCCCACCTAGTGGTTAACCCCTTCACTGCCAGTGTAAGTTTCACAGTAATCAGTGCATTTTTATAGCATATTTTTATATGGTCCCAAAAATGTGTCAAAAGTGTCCGATGTGTCCGCCATAATGTCACAGTCACGATAAAAATCGCTGATCACGTCATTACTAGTAAAGCAAAATATTAATAAAAATGCCATAAAACTATCCCCTATTTTGTAGATGCTATAACTTTTGCGCAAACCGATCAATAAGCGCTTATTGCGATTTTTTTTACCAAAAATATGTAGAAGAATACATATCGGCCTAAACTGAGAAAAAAAATTGATTTTTTTTTATATATTTTTTGGGGATATTTATTATAGCAAAAAGTAAAAAATACTGAATTTTGTTCAAAATTGTCGCTCTATTTTTGTTTATAGTGCAAAAAAATAAAAACCGCAGAGGTGATCCAATACCACCAAAAGAAAGCTCTATGTGTGGGAAAAAAAGGACGGCAATTTTGGTTGGGAGCCACGTCGCATGACAGCGCAATTGTCAGTTAAAGCAACGCAACGCCAAATTGCAAAAAGTGACCTGGTCCTTTAGCTACAAAATAGTCTGGGGCTTCAGTGGTTAAGGTAGTGAGCGTACAGTTTGTATAACAGTGTACATTTGCTGTCTCCTCAAAATAACTCAACACACAGCCATTAATGTCAAAATCGCTGGCCAAAAAAGTGAGTACATGAGTGAAAATTTCCAAATTGGGCCCAATTATCCATTTTCCTTCCCCGGCATCATGTGACTCATCAGTGTTAAAAGGTCTCAGGTGTGAATGGGTAGCAGGTGCGTTAAATTTGATGTTATCACTTTCATTCTCTCAGGCCTCATACACACGACCGTTTTCCTCAACAAAATCCATCAAGAAACTTGGTGGCAGAGCTTTTTTGCTGAGGAAAACGGTCGTGTGTACAGTGGGTGACCGCGATATTGTGTCAATCTCGCTCCCTTCCTTAGCGAGATTGACCACCTACGAGCCCTATCGTGGGAGCCAGCACCGAGCTGGCTTGCCGCGATGGAGACAAAGCCGTCATAGAAGCGACTGGGATCCGACTTGGATTCCCGCCAATTCTAGCTGCGGCTTTTGGTATGCATCCTGAGAGGGAGAACTCCACGCCAAATTTTAAATAAAAAGACGGCATGGGTCCCCCCCCCAGGAGCATACCAGGCCCTTAGGTCTGGTATGGGTTGTAAGGAGACCCCCCTACGCCGAAAAACTGACGTGGGGGGTCCCCCCACAATCCATACCAGACCCGTATCCAAAGCACGCTGCCCCCCTCCTGACCTGTACCAGGTCGCATGCCCTCAACATGGGGGGGTTGGGTGCTCTGGGGCAGGGGGGGTGCACTGCGCCCCCCCCTACCCCAGAGCACCCTGTTCCCATGTTGATAAGGACAGGGCCTCTTCCCGACAACCCTGGCCGTTGGTTGTCGGGGTCTGCGGGCGGGGGGCTTATCGGAATCTGGGAGCCCCCTTAAATAAGGTGGCCCCCAGATACCGGCCCCCACCCTAAGTGAATGAATATGGGGTACATCGTACCCCTACCCATTCACCTGGAGGCAAAGTCTAAAAGTAAATAAACACACGACACAGGGTTTTTAAAATAATGTATTAGTCTGCTCCAGGGGCCCCCCCTGTCTTCTTTTAGCAGCTCTTTTAGCAGGGGGGCTTTTTCTTCAGTGCCGTCTGGTTCTCTTCCACTCTCCGGGGGTCTTCTCCGCTCTCCGGGGGGTCTTCTCCGCTCTCCGGGGGGTCTTCTCCGCTCTCGGGGGTCTTCTCCGCTCTCCGGAGGGTCTTCTCCACTCTCTCCAGGGGGTCTTCTCCACTCTCCGTGGGTCTTCTTCTATCTCCTCCGCTCTCCGCTGTTGACTCAGCACTCCCCGGCTCACTCTCCGCTGCCTTTTCCTTCAGTGCTGGCCGCCGCTATCTTCGTGTGTTAGCTCAATTACTAGCGGTGGCCAGCACGCTCTTCTGTGACGTCTTCTTCTGCCTTCTTCCGATGTTGACACGCCGCCTCTTCTCGCTGCAATGACGGGTGCACGGTTTGCATCCGATTTATATAGGCCTCTCTTATGATGTCACGGTCCCATCATGCTCCGGTACCTACCCACGTCTTCTGCCTTCTTCTTTTCTTCTTATGTTGACGCGACGCTTCCTCCCGCTGTAATGCCGGGTGCGTGGCTCGCACCGATTTATATAGGCCTCTTATGATGTTACAGTCCCATCATGCTCCTGGATCCACGCAGTTTTTTCGGCGTAGGGGGTTCTCCTTACAATCCATACCAGACCTAAGGGCCTGGTATGCCCCTGGGGGGAACCCATGCCGTTTTTTTATTTAAAATTTGGTGTGGAGTTCCCCCTCATGATTCATACCAAACGCCGTGGCTAGAATTGGCGGGAATCCAAGTCGGATCCCCGTCGCTTCTATGACGGCTTTTTCCCATCGCGGCTCGGCGCTGGCTCCCGTGACGGGGCTCGTAGGTGGTCAATCTCGCCGAGAAAGGGAGGGAGATTGACACAATATCACGGTCACCTACTGTAGCACATTTGTCACGCTGTAACAAACAGAAAAGCGCAAATCGTCTCTCACCAAACTTTTACTTAACATGCAGTAACATGAGATTAGTAAAAGCAGCCCCAAGGGTGGCGCCAGTGGAATCAAACTTCCCCTTTATAGTGCAGTCGTACGTGTTGTACGTCACCGCGTTTGAGAATGACGAGATTTTGTCTTGTGTAAGCAAAAAAAACTTGACAAGATTCTCGACAAGCCTGACAAGGAACTCGTCGAGGAAAACGATGTTTCTTTTACGACAAGTTTCTCGGCCTCATACTGGTAACTGGAAGTTCAACATGGCATCTCATGGCAAAGAATTGAGAATCTAAAAAAAATTGAATTGTTGCTCTACATAAAGATGGCCTAGTCTATAAGAAGATTGCCAAGACCCTAAAACTGAGCTGCAGCACGGTGGCCAAGACCATTCAGTGGTTTAAAGGGACACTAAAGGTTCGTTTTGTATTGCCTAAATTCATTGGTGTAAGCTAGTGCATTACAGTGTCACTTACCTCGTCCTTCCATTTGCGCTCCAAATGTGAGCAATCCAGCTTTCAAAAAGTCATTTCCTGTCTCTCCTCATATTGCTTTCCACCAGCATCTGAGCCGTTTTGCATGGTGGAAAGCTGAACGTGCTCGCCCCCTCCCTATGACTACAGCTCTGCGTGAGCTGCGTGAAGACTGTCTACAATTCACAGGCAGGGCATAAGTGGGCGTCTCTATAATGTGGCTTAGTTTGCTGGGGAGGCGGGAATGTGTGTAAACTGGGCAGACATGAATGTGTGTAGGCTGGGGAGGCGGGAATGGGTGTATACTAGGGGCGGTAGTGGCGGCGTGTGTCCACGAGAACTTTACTCGTTCTCGTTCAGTGATTAAAGGCTCTGTGCATGCGTGATGCTGCTAAGCCTAATGGAAAGTGCAGTTCCCATTAAGCTGTGACGTAGCTATTATGCATGCGCACCACAAACCAGCGAATGAGTGGCAATAAAGATTCAGGAATGACAGAGGATGAGAAACAAGCTCTATTTTAACAGGTATATAAGGATTTATAATGGCAATCATTCGTTTTTTCTTTATCAGCACCTCTCAGACGTTAGTTTAACTGGAAAATATTTTTAACTTTACAACCCCTTTAACAGGACAGGTTCCACTCAGAACAGCCCTGGTCGACAAAAGAAGTTGAGTGCACATGCTCAGCATCATATCGAGAGGTTGTCTTTGGGAAATATACGTATAAGTGCTGCTAGCATTGCTGCAGAGGTTGAAGGGGTAGGGGATCAGCCTGTCAGTGCACAGACCATATGCCGCACACTGCATCAATTTGGTCTGCATGACCAGAAAGAAGCCTCTTCTAAAGATGATTCACAAGAAAGCCTGCCAACAGTTTGCTGAAGACATGCAAACTAAGGACAGAGATTACTGGAACCATGTCTTGTGTTCTGATGAGATCAAGATAAACTTATTCTGATCAGATGGTGTCAAGCATGTGTGTGGCAGCAACCAGGTGAGGAGTGCAAAGTCAAGTGAGTCTTGCCTACAGATAAGCATGGAGGTGGTCTGGGGCTGCATAAGTGCTGCCGGCACTGGGGAGCTACAGTTCATTAAGGGAACCATGAATGCCAACATGTACTGTGACATACTGAAGCAGAGCATGATTCCTTCCCTTCGGAGACTAGGCCGCAGGGCAGTCTTCCAACATGATCACGACCCCAAACACACCTTCAAGACGACCACTGCCTTGCTAAAGAAGCTGAAGGTAAAGGCGATGGACTGGCCAAGCATGTCTCCAGACCTAAACCCTATTGAGCATCTGTGGGGCATCCTCAAACGGAAGGTGTAGGAGCGCAAGGTCTCTAACATCCACCAGCTCCGTGATGTTGTCATGGAGGAATGGAAGAGGACTACAGTAGCAACCTGTGAAGCTCTGGTGAGCTCGATGCCCAAGAGGGTTAAGGCAGTGCTGGAAAAAAATGGTGGCCACACAAAATATTGACACTTTGGGCCCAATTTGGAAATTTTCCCTTATGGGTGTGCTCATTTTTGTTGCCAGCGGTTTAGACATTAATGGCTGTGTGTTGAGTTATTTTGAGGGGACAGCAAATTTACACTGTTATGCAAGTTGTACACGCACTAATTTACATTGTAGCAAAGTGTAATTTCTTCAGTGTTGTCACATGGATCAATACAATAAACCTAGGAACCTAACACCCAATTACATTATTCACTGTTACCACACACTATTTTGGGAAAGAGATACCTAGTGGCAGACTAGCTAAAAGTGGCACCTAGTGGCAGTCTGCTTACACAGTAGAGTGTATATATACTACTGGAGGTTACAGGCCTTGCTAGCCTTTGGTGATTTGGTCTCTAGCTGCCCCAAACACTTACTGATCCACTAGTGACAACCAATGACAGACATGCAATTTTATTTTTTTAGACCTTATTTACTCAGTATCCAGGGAAAAGAGGTTTAGTGGTTACAGGATACCCAAAAGAAATAGAAGGTTCTACTGAGTGAAGAAAATTTGGGCTATCAACCTTATATCAAAGTCATCCACAACTCAGCCCCTAGCTACATCACTAGCCTAGTTTCAAAATAGAAACTTATAGCCAGATTCATAAAGACTTATGACGGCGTATCAGTAGATACGCCGTTGTAAGTCCGAATGAGCGCCGTTGTATGTTTAAGCGTATTCTGGAAACCAGATACGCTTAAATTTGGCCATTTCCATACAACACGCCCACTACCAGCCTACTTTGAATTATGCAGGCTTACGCCGGCCCATTTACACTACGCCGCCGTAACTTAGGATGCAAGTTCTTTGTGAATACGGTACCTGCCTCTCTAAGTTACGGCGGCGTAGTGTATCTGAGATACGATACGCCCGCACAAACTTAAGCCAGTCTTTCTGAATCTGACTACAAATCATTCTCTTCATTCCTTCCATAACCTCCTGCTCCCTATCTTGCGGATTGGGAGACTCCAGTTAATGGCAACGTCCCTACAACTGTTTGCCCCAACACAGGACCCTTAAAGGATAACTTCACTTTTGTGGGCAAAAAAATTGCAAATAAAAAAAGAATAACATAACAAAAACAGAGACACAAAGCTCACAGACAGCAAAAAATACAGAATTAATCAACTGGATATATAAAAAATATTTTTTATTGATATACAATTACATAAAGTTTCAAGAAGAAAGTGAAATTATAAAAACATGAGCTCTGGTATATGTGCCCTCTATACTACACAGGATGTCCTAGTGGCATGGATAAATAACATTATATACATGAACATTTTTCAAACTTGATATACTGTACTGCTGTCATGAACGCAGTGCTCACAGTTCTACAACTGGTCTAAGGCACACATGTTTACAGAGGCGCAGTCCGGCTAACAGGCATCCAGCGGTGAACAGACGTGAGCCAATGCTCATGCGCGTGCACAGATTGCGGAGATTGCGCACGTGGGCACAGTGACATTGCCTTGGCGCCCAGTAGTGTTTAAAAGGACTCCAGCTGCATTGGTTCTTTGCTGTTTGATCTGCATCTTTTCCCTGTGACCTGATCGTGAATCTGCATCTGCTCCAATACTGACCTGGCTTCCTGACCTTGCTGCTGTCTCCAGTCCTGACCCTTGGCTTCCTTGACCTTGCTCTGTTTACTTGTCTGCCTGATCCTCTGTTACCAACTCAGCCTGAACTCTGACCATTCCTTGCCTGCTGTCTCTGCCTGACTGATCGGTTGTGTATTACCTGGCTTGTCTGACCTTGCTCCTGCCTGCTGTCTTGCATCAGAGTGCATCTACATTCACTGTCCCTCAGCACACCTGCCTCCGCTGACCTGCATCCACAGTGTACCTGCGTCCGTTGAACTGCATCCGCAGCGTTTTCGCATCCGCAGCGCACCTTCATCATGTATCCTGCTTCCACAGCACCTAAGCCGGTTCCTGTCTCTATCAGCTGCCATCACCTCCAGCCAAGAGAACTCTGTAAGGACTCATACCTCACTGTGCTCCTATGGTGCTCCAGTGACTCCAGAGCCAGGGCTGTACGAGAGGTCTCCCTCTGCACCTCAGGCTCAACTCCAAGGTACCTGTCAACCGCTTAAAAAGCGCCAACGCGTTTCGATTTATGCTAGTTCAAATCTTCCTCAGGGGGATAAGGACATCTAAATCGTGAAACATAAAGTTAAAATATGTTTGCGCATAGAGAAACCAACAACATATGTGTCCATACTATATTGTATCAACATTTATGCAGTGACCATCAATAATAAAACCTTTAATGGAGAGGTTACAGGTGACCAGAGCATATTAAAAAACAACCAAGCGGGTGGGTTTCAGAACAGGCGCCCAACAAGGAGACACACCGGGGCCCAAATTGAGTTTCCTGCTGGGCTTCCTGATTTTGCACTAATGTACAAGTCAGATTTCACAAAATCCCCTGCAACAAAAATTAAATTTTTGGTGAGATACTCCCAATAGGAAATCACATCTAAAGGAATGCAGACCCTGCAATTTTCCTCATTGGAGCCCTGCAGGTGCAGCAGCTGGTTGATAATTATAAAACCACTCTCATTAGATTCACTTGACACATGGACACAGACAAACAAACACACATGGATTTCTTCAGAGTAATAAAAAGGTTGTTAAAATCCTTGCAATGTATACAGATCACCCAGAGGGGAATGTTTTTTTCTCAACAAAAGAGTTACTCTTTAATTTTAAAAATGAACCCTAAACAATCTAATTTCATGTAGATTGCCTCTTATATATCTACAATATGTGTGGCTTTCTTTTGATGAAATACCTGAAAGTCTAGCAGCATGGCACTTTAAAATTAGAACAATATCAACAAACAATAATTATACTAATTTACAGTTACATTTCTTGGTAGAAATGAGTGGAAGCTTCCACTTATTTATAAATGTAGACATTCCACATTATAAAATATGTTCACAAGCTCAACATTTCACACGGCATTACAATCTGATATTTGCATTGTAGTCTTTAGAAGTTATTTGTAAAGTAAATAAATTGGAATCCTGCTGCAGCCACGAGTCAATTGACGACGTGTTAGCTTGATGCGAGGTACCGATTGACTAATTAGAGTGACTGAACACGACAACATACAAGACATTCTCTTCCACGGGGTATGAATTTAATTCTTTGTATTCCTTTTTTATACATAGTTATAATGAATAACTGTATTCGCTGTGAGATTTGCTTTGAAGAGAATATTTGTTATGAAACATCTCATGTTCATTTAGTTTTTTTATTGTTATTATTATAATGTGTTTTTTTTTGCAATTTTGTTTGTACTTTTGTTCTTTTATGGCTTTTAGCTCTATACATAGCAACACAAAGTTTTGTTCACAAGAGTGATAATTGTTTGTTTTGTTACTTTTTACAATTTGCCAGTTTGTTTAAATGGAGTTCAAACATACATTTTGCATGGTTAATATGGCATACCAATATATTTGTAATGAGCTTTTGCTTCTTTCTCTATCTATTTCTGTTCATGTCTGGTACATTTGTATGTCATTCTTCCCATAAATATGCAACTTTTGTCCTAAAAATCCATAGACCACTTTAGAAGTTTCTCCTGGTTAATCCTGGTTAGTTGCACTTTTTTTTTATTGCTTCAATAACTTTCAATTCAGATACTGCTGCCTGTCACACAAAAACAAAACGATAAGTGTTCATAATGTTACATAAAGTTTACTGTTCATTTTTATCCTGACTGTATTTGTCCTTTAAACAGTCCATGATATGGTGCGTTATAGACTTGCTTATCTTATGCCATGTACATACGCTCGTAATTTCCGACAACAAATGTTCAATGGGAGCTTGTTGTTGGAAATTCCGACCGTGTGTAGGCTCCATCGGACATTTGCTGTCTGAATTTCCGACAACAAAAATTTGAGAGCTGGATCTCAAATTTTCCGACAACAAAATCCGTTCTCGTAAATTCCGAGCATGTGTAGACAATTCCGATGCACACAATTCCACCCATGCTCTGAATCAAGTACAAGACAGAAGCGCTGGGTCTGGTAAAACTAACGTTCGTAATGGAGATTGCATATTCGTCACGCTGCAAATTTTTTAATCTTTTAATGCAGCGCATTCTCTTCTTCTTTATAATACTAGAATAATTAAGTTGTTTTGCTGCTGATATTCACACAGAGATCTGACAAACGGATTTCTTTATTATTTCTCGTGATCTCCTGAATAATCTTTTTTTTTTTTTTTTTTTTTTAAGCAAGATCTCCATAATAATGTTTAGAAATTATTTTTATAGTGATCTTTTTTTCCTTTTTTTTTATCAAGATCTCCTGTTTTTTTATTAAAATGTATTTTATAGTGATCTTTTTTTCATTTTTTTTTTAATCAAGATCTCCTGTTTTTTTTTTATTAAAAAAAAATCCTAGTGATCTCCATAATATTTTTTTTTTCGTTTGGGTGTCAAGTTTCCACAATAACATTATTATCTTGTATTTTTAACTTCAAGGAAGTTGGTTGGTGTTGGTGTCCCTTGTTAATTTGACATTGTATTTTTGAAATGTACCTGCCTACTCACAAACTAACTGTCCTTTTTGAAGTAAAACACATAGGCAAGTATTTGTGGGGGAAAAAATAGACATTTATTAGGGGTCATAACAAAATAAAGAGAAAGGCAACACTGGATAAACTGGTGAAATTGGCAAAGCCTTTGTACCCCAGGGCACACATCAACTATTTGACAGGCAAAATTAGTAGCCTGAGGAGTCCATATAATAGGGAGCACAATCTGGTCCATGACTCTGAGAGATCGGGAACAGCAGCAGATGACATATAAGCGTGAATCGTCTCTCACCAAACTTCTACTAACACGAGATTAGCAGAAGGAGCCCAAAAGGTGGCCACTTGGTATTGAACTTCCCTTTTATAGTGCTGTCCTATGTGTTGTACGTGACCGCGTTCTTGGCGATCAGAATTTCCAACAACATTTGTGCGACCGTGTGTATGCAAGACAAGTTTGAGCCAACATCTGTCGGAAAAAAAATCAATGTTTTTGTTGTCGAAATGTCCGATCGTGTCACGTACAACATTATGACAAGCTGGGAAAAATGAAGTTCAATGATTCTGAGCATGCGTCAAATTGATTGTGAGCATGCATAGGATTTTTGTGCGTCGTAATTGTATACAGGTGATCAGAATTTCAGACATGAACTTTAGCCGTTGGAAAAATAGAGAACCAGCTCTCAAACATTTGTTGTCGGAAATTCTGACAGCAAATGTCCGATGGAGTGTACACACCGGACCACTCATCCACACCCGCACAAGTGTTGCCAACCTACCAGATTGAAATTTAGACAACACCTAAAATTGACTGGTACAGCCAAGTTTTTACTGACATTTCCAAAAGTTACAAAATTACAGTTTTAAGTGCAAATTAAAGTACTTAAAGGCTATAATCAAATACAATATGCAATTAGCAATATGATTTAAGGTAGATAATAAGGTAAAAAACATACACTGCTCAAAAACATTAAATGAACACCTTTGAATCAGAACTCCTGGGATATTGATCTGGTCAGTTAAGTAGCAGAGGGGGAGGGGTGTATACAGAGGGAGATGTTAATCAGTTTCAACTGCTTTGCTGTTAATTGAAATTAACGACAGGTGCACTAGATGGGAAACAACGAGACAACCTCCAAAACAGGAATGTTTTTTCAGGTGGAGGTGTCTGACATTTTTTTTCCCTACTCATCTTTTCTAACTGTTTTTCACTAGTTTTGCATTTGGCTAGGGTCAGTGTCACTACTGGTAGCACAAGTCGATACTTGGACCCTATAAAGGTTGCACAGGCAGTCCAATTCCTCCAGGATGGCACATCAATACGTGTCATTGCCAGAAAGTTTGCTGTGTCTCCCAGCACAGTCTCAAGAGCATGGAGGAGATTCCAGGAGACAGGCAGTTACTCTAGGAGAGCTGGACAGAGCCATAGAAGGTCCTTAACCCATCAGTAGAACCGGTATCTGCTCTTTTGTGCAAGAAGGAACAAGATGAGCACTGCCAGAGCCCTAGAATATGACCTCCAGCAGGCCACTGGTGTGAATGTCTCTGACCAAACAATCAGAAACAGACTTCATGGGGGTGGCCTGAGGGCCCAATGTCTTCTAGTGTGCTCTATGCTCACTGCCGGACACTGTGGAGCTCGATTGGCATTTTCCATTGAACACCAGAATTGGCAGGTCCGCCACTGGTGCCCCATGCTTTTCACAGATGAGAGCAGGTTCACCCTAAGCATATGTGACATACGTGAAAGGGTCTGGAGAAGCCGCAGAGAACTTTATGCTGCCTGTAACATCATTCAGCATGACCGGTTTGGTAGTGGGTCAGTGATGGTCTGGGGAGGCATATCCATGGTGGGACGCACAGACCTCTACAGGCTACACAATGGCACCCTGACTGCCATTAGGTATCGGGATGAAATCCTTGGACCCATTGTCAGACCCTACGCTGGTGCAGTGGGACCTGGGATCCTCCTGGTGCACAACAATGCCCGGCCTCATGTCGCGACAGTATGCAGTCAGTTCCTGGAGGATGAAGAAATTGATATCATTGAATGGCCCCCACGCTCAACTGACCTAAATCCAAAAGAACACCTCTGGAACATTATGTTTCAGTCCATCCAGTGCCGCCATTTTGCACCTCAGTCTGTTCAGGAGCTTGGTGATTCTCTGGTCCAGATCTGGGAGGAAATACCCCAGGACACCATCCATCATTACAGAGAATGCCCTGATGTTGTCAGGCATGCATATAAGCACTTGGGGCCCATTTTGAGTTGTTGCAATGAAATTTTCAGCAAAATGGACTAGCTTGCTGCATACTTTTTTCACTTTGATTTTCGGGGTGTCTTTGAATTCAGCCCTCTGTAGGTGGATAATTTTCATTTCCAAATGATGTGCCACCCTTTCATTCCTAACACATTACCCAGTCCATATTAGTATAGATATCCAGCATGAGATTTTTGCCTGTTGAGATCTGATATGTTTTCAAAGTGTTCCTTAAATTTTTTGGAGCAGTGTATTTTTTATTTTATTTTCAATATAGTAATTAAGTAGGTCAGGGACAGGACTCAGGGGGGCAAGAAATCAGAATGTGGGTGGGGGGGGGCACACACACATAAAATTGACTCTCACAGTGAAACTGATAGCAGTGTGAAGATGCACAGATGATGAGACCTCACCAATACAACATGCCCCCTCCTGCCCCTCCTGACTCACAGTGACAGTCTCTCTCCAAGCCTAGTGGTCCCTTCAATTTAAACAGCACTGACGGTCGCGGTCCCAGCCTGCCTTTCTCCCATACAGGAGGCTCTGGCTACTCTGCCTGGCTCCATTGCACCATGACATCACATGACATGCTCAGGCACTGCCTCCCCCAGAGCCGCATCGATCACAATGTAGCAGGCACTCAGATTTTCTCAGCCTGCTCCCGACCAAGCAGAGTGTCAGACATATTTTTTACTGGCAACCTTTTATTTTTACTGGCGGGAGAAAATTGCCTCTTATTTACTGGCTGGCAGTAAAAATACTGACGGTTGGCAACACCTGTCAGATTGGAACTAGAAGCTGTGTTGATACAGCTCCTACATCCCCATAGAGATTAACAGGAGGCTCCAGCCACACAGACAAACTGCTCATTCACACTGTATAGGCCAGAGAACTGTGTGAATGAGCGCTTAAAGTTTTTAAAATATTTTTCAAATTTTTCATTTTTTTGTTTTGTTTTTTTACAATGCTACAATAGGGGGGAGGGGGGTGCTTTGGTGAAATAGCAGGGGTCTAAATACTCCCCTAAAGTCTCACTTTTGAAATAGAGAAAGGTACAGAGGAAATACATTTCATATAACATTCCATGACATATTTAGCCACCCCTTACACGCTCTTTATCCATGGGTATCCGCGCGTAGGGGCAAAGAGGGGCAAGTGCCCCCCACTGGAATCAGGGATCGGCAAGGTGTCCGCCATTGGCGTGCGCACGGGTTGTGCACAGGCACGCACACCATAATCATGGGTGTCGGGTACAGGAATGCTCTCCATGTACCAGAAAACAGCACATACAAACCCCTTCCTCCTCTTGCAGCTCTGTATATATCAGTGGCAGTGTCTCTGATCATCTGTTCCCTGATATAGGGAACGACAATCAGTGACGTCACACGTCCAGCCACGCCCCCCTACAGTAATAATCACCCTCTTAGGGCGCACTTAACCCCATAGCGCCCCCTAGTGGTTAACCCCTTCACTGCCATTGCATTTTCACAGTAATCAGTGCATTTTTATACCACTTTTCACTGTGAAAATTACAATGGTCCCAAAAATGTATCAAAAGTTTACAATGTTTTTTGTTTACCAAAAATAAGTAGAAGAATACGTATCGGCTTAAACTGAGGAAAAAAAATTATATCTTTTTTGGGGATATTTATTTTAGCAAAAAGTAAAAAATATTGTTTTTTTTTCAAAATTGTCGCTCTATTTTTGTTTATAGCGCAAAAAATAAAAACCGCATAGGTGATCAAATACCACCAAGAGAGAGCTATATTTGTTGTAAAAAAAGGACACCAATTTTGTTTGGGAGCCACGTCGCGCGATTTTTTCCGTGACTGTGACATTATGGCGGACACTTCGGACAATTTTGACACATTTTTGGGACCATTGTAATTTTCACAGCAAAAAATGCATTTAAAATGCATTGTTTACTGTGAAAATGACAATTGCAGTTTGGGAGTTAACCACAAGGGGGCGCTGAAGGGGTTATGTGTGACCTTATTTGTGTTTCTAACTGTAGGGGGTGTGGCTGTAGGTGTGAGGTCATCGATTGTGTTTCCCTATAAAAGGGAACACACGATCGATGACAGCGCCATAGTGAAGAACGGGGAAGCTGTGTTTACACACAGCTCTCCCTGTTCTTCAGCTCCGGGGACTGATCGCGGGACTCTAGCGGCAATCGGGTCCGCGGGTCCTGCGGTCACAATCTTCGGACCGGGCCGCAGGAGCGCGCCGCAGGAGCGCGCCGCAGGCGCGTGCCCGCGACCCACGGCTGGGCACTTAAAGAGGACGTACATGTACATGCTTGTGCCCAGCCGTGCCATTCTGCCGACGTAAATGTGCAGGAGGCGGTCCTCAAGTGGTTAAGCTAGTGCATTGTTGGTTCACTAACCTTTTCCTTCAATTTCCCTTCTAAATTTTGTTTTCTTTGTCTGAATGTCTCACTTCCTGTATCTCCTCAGTAAGCTTGGCTGGGGGTTAATCAGCATGCTCGCCCCCTCCCTTGGGACTACATCCCTGCTGTGAACACAACATCTGGGTGATCTATGTACATTAAAAGGATTATAACAACCTTTGTTGCAGATTCCTACCTTTTGTTATTTTGAAGTAATCATTGTAAGTTCCTCTGAACCTCAGTGATGAGTGGGTCAAACGGGAGTGGTTTCAGAATTATCTATCAGGTGTGCACCTGCAGGGCTCTAATGAGGAAAGCTGCTGGGCCTGCATCTCTTTAGATGTGTTCCTACTGGGAGTATCTCTCCAAAATGAAATTTTTGTTGCAGGGAATTCCTGAAATCTGACTTGTATCTTAGGCATACAAACATATTCGCCAGCACACCGCGCATCGTTACAAAACGTCCAAAAGTTTAATGCAGTGAAAACATCACAAGGATTGCCAATCCTTTTGATGTTTTCACTGCATTAAACTTTTGGACATTTTGCACGATCCGCGGTGTGCTGGCGAATATGTTGGTATGATTGCTGTTCCAGTTCCCAGCTGGTGATCGCTTCAGCACCCATTTTTGCATTTGTGCCCGTTTTTCCAGGAAGGTGTGCGATTGGAATATTATTGACTAAGATTGTATCTTAGGCAGACTTCTGGGAAAATTTGTGAGCCAATCACACAAGCAGGAAATTATGTTTCTGGGAGTAGTCAGTACACACTCTGTACAGAACACCTCTAGGTAGCCATATTGTAATGCATTCTCAGAAATCTACAGTGGCTGCAGTTTAAAAAGGAAAGGTCATTTTTAATAACATTCAATTACAATATGACTTGTATCGCAATTGTATACGCCATATATATTTTTTTTTATTGGGTTACATGACAGGCCTTGAGGATTAAAATAACTATTGTACTTAAATCTAATTTAAATAATTTAACAGTTAAAATGTATTATTAATTAATGCATTCATTAGTTAATTTTAATTTAATATTGGCAATAATATGGGCACCGTTAAAGTTCTAATATCTATGTTATAAAAAAAATAGCAACGTTGTTTATTTATTACGGTTAATGTTTTTCATGTTTTCGTTGAATTTTTTTCTCTTGCAGATTTATGTTTACATACAGTGACAATGATAAAAACCTTAAGGATTTTTTTAGTAATGCTATTTATGACAGCTGCTGGATTTTTCTATAAGGTCACATACAAGGGCAACAACATTCCTTACTTTTACCAGTCAGATGGTGCCACGACTGTGGGGACAACTAAACATTCCAAAGTCACAGCAGAAGATTTCCTGAGTGGTGGAAACAACATCATATTTTTAGAGACCAGTGAAAGGCTACAACTCCCATCTTTGGTTTTATGTGCAATTGAGTCAGCAGCTCAAGTCTACCCTGACAGGTCAGTTGTGGTTTTCATGAAAGGATTAAATCATACAAACGCAGAAGATCAGGAAAAAGTTCTTAGTCATTACCCAAGCCTTTTATCTCTGGATAATATTCACATCTTTCCTCTTATAATGGAAGATATTTTCAACAATACTCCTCTTTTCAACTGGTATAAGAAGGTAAGAATTAGATGACTTCAAAGACTAAAATAAAAAAAGAAGAACTACACATTCCAAAGTTTCCCTTTCACAAACAAAAGATTTCCCAGCACACTGACTGACCAGCCTGAAAAACAACCAAATTGGTCCTGTCTAATGCCCCGTACACACGACTGGTTTTCCCGTCAGAAAAAAACAAAAAACTATGGTTTTCCCGAAGGAATTCCTCTTAAGCCTGCCTCTCAAGCCAGTCCGGTGAACTTTTGACTTCCAAGAACGCGGTGACATAAATAACCACGACCAAAATTAAGTTCTCTGCTTCCGAGCATGCGTCAGATTGTTTCCGAGCATGCATGTTTTTTTACCGTCGGAAAAGCATATGCACGAACGGTTTTCCCGCTAGGATTTTTTCCTGACGGGAAAAAAGACATCCTGCTCTCTCTTTTTTTTAGGCAGTTTTCCTGTGGGAAAATACACACAGTCGGGATTCCCAATGAAAAGCTCTCATCACAGTTTTTCCAATGAGAAAACGGGTCGTGTGTACGGGGCATAACAGTTTAATGTGGGTGTAAACCCTCTCCTATACCTGGGATATTGGGCGCTACAAAACATGTACAGAGAAAATTGAGTACTTACGTCCTATAAATTCAGATAAAGTATAGCAAATTGAGTTGAGGCTTTGAGGACTTTCATGGTACGGTATAAACTCACAATACAAAAATATTTATTTAAAAATATACTAATTTATTATATCAGTTAACATTAAAAATCAACCCACAATGAAGGGTTATAATACAAAATGGTCGAATAAGTACAATCAGACAATACTAGTAGAACATTGGTATTAGTAGGTTATTGATTCATGTGTTTGGAAGCTTGTTGAAGACAGAGAATGCTTTACTTTCATGGAGGATTAGCAATGCATGTCTTACAGCATTAGGAAACATGACACAGGAATTGAATAACAAACAAGTACACACTTAGATATTGAAGGTACATCCTGTTATATCACAGAATGCATGAACTATACACTTTAATACTACAGCACCACCTGCTGCATAGATAAGTATAATGCATACAGTATTGTCAGTTTATAAATTGGTTCCTCTCATAGACATTGGACATTGGTATAGATATCATTTTAGTCATAAATTACCTTGATTCAAATCCAATTTTGAATTAGTTCCAATCTCGAACGCTACATGTCTTTGACAGTGTTTTTGTTACAGACAGCCTCCTAAATTTCTGATGACTGGGTTGGATGGGAAGATTATCAGCTAACCAACTTCTGCGAGTAGTTAAAACCCCAGATCAAGCATTATCTGCCACAATGATTTAACAGCCATTTTAGTGGTTTGGAATATATCCGCAGGTGCATCTGCAAGTGAGCTTGTGCAATCATTGTTAGAGCCTTCTAAATGAACCAGTGTTCAGGGGGCTTGCCTGTGTATATTACCGCCTTGGTCACCTTCCTTTTCAATATATTAGAAAACAATGGTACCTAACTTTTATACTTCTACCTGATTCCTGCACTCGCCCGGGACACAGCCCACAGCCCACTATACTCTTTTTTTTTTTTTTTTCGTGGATCGGAGGTAGGATACAAGTTGGTTTATGTCTGCCACTACTTAGAGATGAATGAAGGGTCCAATTGGTTGGACTGACCATGTGAAAGGGGCCCAAGGCTGCTTTCACACTGATGCGATGCGGTTTACCCGCACCGCAGGTGCAGCCCAGTGTACCTTTGGCTTTCCTGAACTTTGCAATAGACTTTTATTTTATTCTGCAGGTTTGGTGCATTTTCAGAAAGCTCCCCAAACTCGCAGGTAATAACAGAAGTCTATGGCTCAGGCAGGTAACCCGCAGGTAAATTGCTCTGCACCTGTGGATCAGTTTAAAAGCAGCCCAGTAACCACTGCAGAACAGATATGCCCATATATACAGTGGGCCGGATTCAGAAAAGAGATACGCCGGCGTATCTCCTGATACGCCGTCGTATCTCTGAGTCCGGCCGTCGTATCTATGCGCCTGATTCATAGAATCAGGTTATGCATAGATCTCCCTAATATCCGCCAGGTGTAAGTGTCTTACACCGTCAGATCTTAGGCTGCAATTCCAGGCTGGCCGCTAGGTGGCGCTCCCGTATGTTTTACGCGAGGAATATGCAAATGAGAGTTACGCTGATTCAGAAACGAAAGACCGCCCGAAGGACCGTTCTCATCGGTTAACCGATGAAGCTGACTGATGGTCTGATGTGCCTACACACCATCAGTTAAAAAAACAATCGAGTCCAACGCCGCAACGTAAAACACAACGACATGCAGAGAAAAATGAAGTTCAATGCTTCCAAGCATGTGTTGACTTGATTCTAAGCATGCGCAGGTTTTTAACCAATGCTTTTGCGTACTAACCATCGGTTTTGACCTATCGGTTAGGCGTCCATCGGTTGAATTTTAAAGCAAGTTCTACATTTTTAGGACCGAAGGATAACTGACCAATGGGGCCCACACGCGGTCCTTTTGGACCGATGAAACGGTCCTTCAGTCCGTTTTCATCGGTTTAGACTGATCGTGTGTATGCGGCCTAATAGGGTTGAAATCCCTTGAGGTGTCTGTAATAGGGATGAGCTTCGTATTGGCTTTGGCCAATTATGGCTCAGGGGGTTTAGTACACGCCCCACACTATAAAAGGCCACCTGCAGGTCGGCCTTGTGTAGTGTGTTGCGGTGGTTAAAAGAGAGAAGACAGAGAGAGAGTCATTTTTAGTAGGTAGATAGAGCAGGCAGGCAGGCAGGCTAGTCAGTTAAAGTTACAGTGTGTAGAGGATATATATGCATCCCAGGTGTTGTATATATATTTATATACATCTCTATGACCATCGGAGGACCCGGGTGTGATGTTATGACGTCACGCCCGGGTCCCCGTAAGTAAACAAAGTCACAATTGCGGCTGCTAAGCAACAGTACGCATGAGATCGGTGAATTTTTTTTCACCGATTTCATGCTTTCCAGCCTGGAGGAGAGATGTGGGGTCTTATTGACCCCGCATCTCTCCATAAAGAGTACCTGTCACACACATTCCTATTACAAGGGATGTTTACATTCCTTGTAATAGGAATAAAAGTGATAATAAAAAAAATAAAATTAAAAAAAAAAGTGTAAAAAAATAAATAAATATGTAAACAAAAAAAAAAAAATTGTAACGCTCCTGTCCCCAGTAGCTTGCGCGCAGAAGTGAACGCACACGCAAGTCCCGCCGTCATATGTAAACACCGTTTAAACCACATACAGTATGTGAGGTATCGCCGTGTGCGTTAGAGTGCCAGCAACAATTCTAGCACTAGATTTCCTCTGTAAATCTAAACTGGTAACCTGTAAACATTTTCAAAGCGTTGCCTATGGAGATTTTTAAGTACCGAAGTTTGGCGCCATTCCATGAGTGTGCGCAATTTTAAAGCGTGACATGTTAGGTATCTATTTACTCGGTGTAACATCATCTTTCATATTTTACAAAAAAATTGGGCTAACTTTACTGTTTTGTTGTTTTTTTAATTCATGAAACAATTTTTTTCCAAAAAAAAGGCGTTTGAAAAATTATTGCGCAAATACCATGCAAGATAAAATGTTTCAATGACCGTCGTTTTATTCCCTATGGTGTCTGCTAAAAAATCATACATAATGTTTGGGGGTTCTGCGTAATTTTCTAACAAAAAAAATATGATTTGTACATGTAGGAGAGAAGTGCCAGAATAGGCCTCGTATGGAGGTGTGTATAAAAGCCCTGTATGGAAGTGGTTAAGATAGAATGGCCCGGATTCACAAAGCACTTACGCCGACGTATCTCGATATACGCCGTGTAAGTGTAAGTATGCGCCGTCGTAACAGAACTAGATACGCCTGAAAATAGGCTTCATCCGACCGACGTAACTTTCCTACGCCAACGTATCGTGGGCGCATATTTACGCTGGCTGTCTCATTGCAAATATGCAAATGAGGGAGATACGTCGATTCACGAATGTAGTTGCGCCCGGCGCATAATATACGCGGTTTGCGTAAGGCTTACGTCCGGCGTATAGTTATTCCCCATCTATGAGGCGCAACTCATGCAAAGGTATGGACCAGGGAACAGCCGCCGTATTTTACGTTGTTTACGTAGTAATACATGAATAGGGCTGGGCGTAGGTTACGTTCACGTCGTAGGCAGTGATTCGACGTATCTTAGGCAGTTGTTTTGACGTGATTTTGAGCATGCACACTGGGATACGGCCACGGGACGGCGCATGCGCCGTACGTTATTTGTATCTTTATGACGATCAGTCCATCATTTACATGGGGTCACGCCTTATTAACATGGCTCACGCCCACTTCCACCTACGCTGGCTTACGCCGAAGAAATCCAGCGTAGATTTGGGGGCGAGTGCTTTGTGAATACTGTGCTTGGCGCTCTGCGCTACGCTGACGTAGCCTAAAAAAGATACGCTACGCCGGCATAACTATGCGCCAATGTATGTGAATCCGGGCCAATGAGTCCAAAGACAAGTAAAAAAAATGGTGACAGGTCTGGAGGATAAAACATATCAGGAGTAGGGATGAGCCCGAACACCCCCCTGTTCGGTTCGCACCAGAACCTTCGAACAGACCGAACGTTCGCGCAAACATTTAGAACCCCATTGACGTCTATGGGACTCGAACGTTCGAATTCAAAAGTGCTCATTTTAAAGCCTAATATGCAAGTTATTGTCGTAAAACGTCATTGAGAACCCGGGTCTTGCCCCAGGGAACATGTTTTAATGGAATTTTTTTTTTTTAAAACGGTCATTTTTTTCAGGACTCCTGAAAAAACGACCGTTTTTAAAACTTTTTTTCCATGGATACATGTTTCCTCAGGCAAGACCCGGGTTCTCAAAGACGTTTTCACAGGCATACTATAGACACCCAGCAGGTAAAATCTTTAAAGGAATTTTTCATTATTTTTTTTTATTTTTTTTTTAACTTAAGTATCATTAAAATCACTGCTCCTTAGGATAGATTATAATCCAAACGGAAAATAGTAAACTGGTGAAAATTCCCTGAACAGTCAAACCGCAAAGATGGATATCAGCAATCCGCCATCCCGCAAGACAGTCAGTACTCTCAGGCAAGTGCTCGTCTCACCCGACCGGTTCAGGCCTCGTCCTTCTGTGGCACTCCGTCCCCGATCTCCAGTCACAGTCCTGTTAGCCAGGAGCCTCCGGTTCTCAGACAGGTCTCAGGGATGCTAAAAGCCCGTCCGATCACTCCGACGGAGGTTCCGTCTCTTCTTCTACAAAGGCACTCCTCCCGGGAGTATGTAGGCCTCAGCTGCGGACTACTCCCCGTGGAGACACTTCTGGCAGTGTCCTCCTGGGCTAAAGAGGCGGTCCCGAGAGAGCGCGCCAAACAAGTCCACTCCCTTAAATTACCTTCCCCAGCAGGCGGCGCTGAAGGCAAAGCATCTTGGGGTTATCCAGCTGGTCTCTGGGTAATGTCGTTTATTACAGGCCAGGGCAAATGGAGTCTCTTCTCCTCCTGAACTTAATTCCTCAATGTCCTCTGCGGTACCAGAACAAAATGTAAACAACAGGTGGCTCTAACCCATTTCGGCCACAAGAGGGAGCTGAGATCTTTCACGATCAGCAATGGTAGTCTTTTATATCACTTCGAAAGGGTGATACCCCGCTACATTTGTGTTTTTTTGGGGGGGATATTTATTATAGCAAAAAGTAAAAAAAAAAATTCCCAAAATTGTCGCTCTTTTTCTGTTTATAGCGCAAAAAATAAAAACCGCAGAGGTGATCAAATACCACCAAAAGAAAGCTCTATTTGTGGAGAAAAAAAAAGAACATCAATTTTGTTTGCACAGTGTTGCACTACTGTCAGTTAAAGTGGCGCAGTGCCGTATTGCAAAAAACGCCCTGGTCATTAAGGGGGTAAATCCTTCCAGGGTGAAGTGGTTAAATATAAGCTGGCACACGCTGTTTGCAGCAGACAGAGAGGATGAGCTCACAGTGCCTCTCCTCACTTCTTGTCAGAGTCTCTGAACTCAATGGACAGCTTGGAGTCCTGGACCAATGGTAAATCATCATTGGCCCCAGCTGTCCAATAAAAGACACATGCTCACTTCCAGTAGTATAGTCAAGTATAGTCATTTCTACATCCATCATTCTTTGGTTTATCAGCCAAAAGTACACTTCTATCCAGTTTTTCTACTTCTGAGACTTGTAGTTCCAAATCTCCAATAGAATATCCTTTCTACAAGAATCTATTGGTCATAACCTTTGCCTGCTCTTTAAAGTTGTCAACTTTAGTGCAATTACGCCACAAGCGTACATATTGGAAGGGACCGAGGGATTCGCTTGATTCCTTCATGGAATCCCTGAATAATAATTAGGGTTGTCCCGATACCACTTTTTTAGGACCGAGTACAAGTACCGATACTTTTTTTCAAGTAGTCGCCGATACCGAATACCGATACTTTTTTTTAATGTCATGTGACCGTTTTCAAACCACAATACAGACCAAAGATATTTTCTTTAGAATTATGAAGAACTGGTACATCATGGTGTGGGGCTGTTTTTTAGCATACGGTACTGGAAAACTACATATCATTGAAGGAGTGATCACTGTCAGTGCAGCTCATCGGTGCCAGTGCCCAAAAGTGCAGCTAGCCAGTGCCACCTATCAGTGCAGATCAGTGCCCATTAGTGCATCAGTGCAGGGAGGCAGCTTATTAGTGCATCTCATCAGTGCCACCCAATCAATGCCAGTGCCACCTATCAGTGCCATCCATTTATGAGTGCCATTCAATCAATGCCAGTGCCACCTATCAGTGCCATCCAGTGGTGCCATCCAATTTGTGTTCGATGTCACAAAAAAAAAAAAAAAGTATTCTATTTTGGTATCGGGAGTATTTGCGCGAGTACGAGTACTAGCGCAAATACTCGGTATCGGTCCCGATACCGATACTGGTATCGGTATCTGGACAACCCTAATAATAATGATAGGGGTATACATTTCAAATACGAGGCAGATGAATATTTTATCCTCTTTTTGGACTTGCAGATACGAGTAGAGGAGGGACAATTCCTTACCTCAACATATTTCAAGTCCACTGATAGAAATGCCTTTATTCCCCGAGAAAGCTGCCACCACCATCTGTGGCTGGACTCCCGAAAAGCCAATATGTATGCTTGCGGCGTAATTGCACTAAAGTTGACGACTTTAAAGAGCAGGCGAATGTTATGACCAATAGATTCTTGGAGAAAGGATATTCTATCGGATATTTGGAACTACAAGTCGTAGAAGTAAAAAAACTGGATAGAAGTGTACTTTTGGCTGAAAAAACAAAGAATGATGGAGGTCGAAATTACTATACTTGGCCATTTGTTACAGGGTTTTCAGACCAACATTTTCTGGTGAGAAAACTAGTAAGTAGACATTGGCACTTTATTAAAGAGGATGCCATCCTAGGACCTATCCTCCCTGAAAAAACACAGGATATATTCAAGGGAGTGCCTTCTCTAAAAGATCCCCTGGCACCAAGTGCCTGCGACCCCCCCCAGTAATAAACCCATGTTCTTGCAAAAAGGGACTGTCGTCTCTCTGTCAGAAAGTCGCACTGCATGGGTTCATCACCCGCTGGGCAAACCGCTGCTAAATGTCCCTCTTTCCGGCAACGGTAACAAATCAACCTTCTGGTCCTCTCCTGTGGGATGGGTCTTCCAGGCTGCTCTCGCCAAACATTAGCAGTAGTCCTGATAATTCCTCTAGTTGCTCCTTGGTCCCTCTCTCCACCCCGATCCCTTGATGCAGTCTTACCTATAGGTGGGGAAGGTCTGGTCTTAGGGTGGAAAGTCTGTGCGTCTCTGGTGGAAGAGGACAAATTCTCTGTTGTTAGGTACCTTTCGACCAGGTCTACAAGTTTGTCTGCGGTTTCTGGACCACCATGGTTCACCCATTTCTGCAGGGTGTTAGGAAGAGACCTAAGAAATTGGTCCATGACTACTCGCTCCAAAATTTTTGGTCCGGACAGAGTTTCTGGCTGCAGCCATTTCCTAGCCAAATGGATGAGGTCATACATCTGCGACCGAGGTGGCTTCCTCTGCTGATAACTCCAATTGTGGACCCGCTGAGCACGGACATCCAGGGTTACACCGAAACGTGCCAATATTTCCTCTTTTAATTGATCATAGTTTTTTGCGTCTGCAAGCTCCAAATCAAAATATGCCTTTTGGGCTTCTCCAGAAAATAGGGGGGCCTACTAGTCCAGCCCACTGGTCTTTAGGCCAACTCTCTCTTTCCGCTGCTCTCTCAAACGTGGTCAGAAACATCTCAGGGTCCTCATCTGCAGTCATCTTTGGAAATAAGTGTTTTACCAGAAAAGTCGGTATGTTACTGGCCCGACTCCCAGCCTCGGTCTGCTGTCTCTGAAGCTGTTTCACGATGGCCTCCATTTGCTGCTGGTGTCTCTGTTCCAAGCCTGTAATACTCTCTCGGTGAGCTGCAAGGCTCTCTTGGTGAACCTGTTGTTGAGCTGCCATGCTCTCTTGGTGAGCCTGTTGTTGAGCTGCGTGAGCCTGTTGTTGAGCTGCGTGAGCCTGTTGTTGAGCTGCCATGCTCTCTTGATAAACCTTTTGTTGAGCTGCCATGCTCTCTTGGTGAGCCTGTTGTTGAGCTACGTGAGCCTGTTGTTGAGCTGCAAGGCTCCGCTGCAAACCTGCATTCGTGTGCTGTTGATTTGCATTTGCTATAGCCAGCTGTTTCAGTATCTCCTCCATTTTGGGTTTACTTTAACTGCCCACGGCACTCCACCATGTGTAAGGGGTTAGCTCGTTAGTGGGGTGTGTGACCCCCTGGATGGGTTCACTACACATTCAATTTATACAGACAGGCAGTCGAAGATTTTGGTTTATTCTTCCATCTTGCTGGAAACAAGTGCAAAGCATCCAAACAGCATAAACAAAATCAAACATAAAATAAACCCTGGCCACTTGGGGCGTCTACCTTCACCACACATGAACCTATCTAGGGAGTCTGGCATAGCCTAGTGCTGGGCAGACACTGCTGGTCATACAGCAGAAAAACAATAGTCTCTTTTTGATTTTTATCACACAGAAAAATCAATCACCTCCTCACCTCCTCAGAAGACTTTCAGCTCCTGCTCTCCTTACTCACAAAGCCTCAGGATGCAGCAAATCAGTGGTAATCCTCTGGATTACTTATAGAGGCCTTAGTTGCCTCATTCTGAACAGCTGAAGTTTTCCAACGCCCTAAACCTTTTCTGGCTACTTCTGCAGCCGACGCCTAATAACAATTGGTGTATTGTCTAAACAAGGCAGAAATGTATCTCCCGTTTGTGACAACACCAACAGATTTACCTGACTTCCTGTCACAATATCTGATTTGGCAGTGGATGATTTTGAGATGTTATGTATTACAACTCCTTTTGTATTCATTTATTGTTTTGTGCATCTCACTGAATGGTTATTGATTTCAACTTAAATATCATCCCTCATTTTATTCATCTTGTTTTTGCACTTCAATTTGGGTTAGAAGGAATGTTGTAAAGGGATTGGTGGTATTGTTCAAATTGTTTGTCTATTTCTTCATTGGACGAGTGTATTTTTCCATGTTTGTCTCTGATTTGGTGTACTGTGGTGGCGCTTTTTTTGTTTTGTACAGACTTTGCTAACAATTTCCCACTCTTGTTGCCTTGCTCATAATATATTTTATGTCTGAGGATGTATTGCCTCTTTGTTTTCATATTTAGTTCTTCTGCTAGTTGCGTTCTAGCTTGGGTTAGCTCATTTAATGTTGAGTTAGCTAAAGGGAGTTTGAGTATTCTTTCAAGTTTATGGATACATGCTATGAAGGAGTTCATTTTAGTTTGTTGTTCTTTTTTCATTTTGGCAGTCTTGGCTATGAATTCCCCTCTGATAACACATTTGTGGGCTTCCCACTGATTAAGGAGGGATGTCTCTTGGTTGTCATTTCGTGTGAAGTAATCTCTCAGGCATTCATTGAAATATTGTATGTCAGTAGGGTCTTTGAGGATAGAAGTGTTCAGCCTCCAAGACTTTGTTTTAGACACTTTTTCCGGGAATATTAGAGACATGGTTATCGGATGGTGATCCGATAAAATCATTGGTTCAATTGTGATTTTCCCTAGTACATTAAGATCGGATTGGGATAAAACAAAGTAATCTATCCTAGAATATTTTTGGTGCAGAGGTGAATAGTAAGTGTAGTCTTTCTCTTGGGGGTTTTGAATTTGCCATACATCATGTAACATGAGACCTTGGATTTGTAGTTTAATTTGTTTTAGTGCTCTGAATGTAAGGGTTGATGTGCCATTTGAGGTGTCCAAACTAGGATGCATGTGGAGAATGAGGTTAGCAGATCTCCTATTTGGATCTCCTATTTGGCGGAAGAATGTGACTTGCTTATTGTTGGTCGCATAGATGTTAGCTATCGTGATAGGGTGGGAGCCTATTTTACCTTTCAGGAAAATATATCTCCCCAGTGGGTTGTACATGGAGTCTATTAGTTGGAAGGGAGTCTGATTAGAAATTAGAACAGTTACTCCTTTGCTTTTTGATTCAGAGTTTGGAGCATGGTATGCTAATGGGAATTGCTTATCAGTGAATTTTTGAGTTTTGTCAGCTTTGAAATGTGTTTCCTGGATGCATATGATATTGGCCTTCAAGTTTTTAAATTCTTTGAGAAATGTATATCTTTTTTTTTTCAGGGATGTTAAGTCCCTTTGCATTGACAGAAACTAGTTTAATCGATAATGAGGAGGTTTGGGGTTTATGGTTAGACATTGTGCTGGTGTACAGTGATATCTTGTTAAGTTTTGTATAGAATAAGCGGAGGATTGGAGTGAAGGGTTGTGACTGGTGGGATAAGGGGTGAGTAGAAGATAAAAAAAAAAACAAGAAAGGGGAGGGGGGGACTTCTAAATGTACTGTACCGGAGGTAGGATTAGATTATTGAAATAATAGAGAAATAAAGGGTACTGGTTAGAGATATAGGGCCTGATCCACAAAAACCCGGCGTAACTTAATTTTTCCCGTTTAAGTTACACCGCCGCAAAATCTCTACCTAAGTGCCCGATCCACAAAGCACTTACCTAGAAATTTTGAGCGATGTAACTTAAATCCGTCCGGCGCAAGGCGTTCCTAATCTAATGGGGCGAGTCCCATTTAAATTAGGCGCGCTCCTGCGCCGGATGTACTGCACATGCTCCCGACGTTATTTTCCTGACGTGCTTTGCACGGTTTTACGTTGTGCCGGGTTTTGAGAATCGCAACGGGCGTAAAAAAAAAAAAAAGAGTTGCGGGGGAAAAAAAAAAAATTTTTAAAAAAAGGACAGCGACGCGGGATAGAAGGGTATACTTTTACAAGGTGTACTAACTTTACACCTTGTAAAAGCAGCCCTAATTTTGCTACGGCAAACTAATACTTACGAAGAAAAAACGAAGCGTAAAAGCTTTGTGGATCTCCGTAAGTGCTAATTTGCATACCCGACGCTGGATTTCGAAGAGAAATGCCCCCAGCCGCGGCTGCGGTACTGCATCCTAAGATCCGACAGTGTAAGTCCCTTACACATGTCGGATCTTCTGCCTATCTATGAGAAACTGATTCTGTGGATCAGTTCCATAGATAGAAACAGGGATACGACGGCGTATCAGTAGATACGCCGGCGTATCCCTTTTGTGGATCAGGCCCTAAGGGTCCGGAAAGTTCAGAGGGAATGAAAAATGTCCCTCTGTTGGGGATCGTAGTCAATGAGTTCTACTGGGATATGTGTTTCTGCCACCGGAGGGCAGTATGTTACTGAATTTTTTTAAAAGTAAAATGAAAATGCCTGTCTAAGTATTCAGAATATGAGATGTCCTAGATAGTGAATATCATAGGCTAAATATTGGTTGTGGGGTGTTATTTGTTTGTAACGAGGAAAGAATCATTTTTTTATAAATTGTGTTCCATAAATGTGTAACCACAGGGATCCTACTAAAATCGTTAGGTTAAAAACTAAAAGTCGTCTCTTACTCTGTATATCATTTTAGTCTATCTTATCCCTTTTTCTGCCTTCTATAGTTAATCTTTTCCTATGCAACCTTATTATTTCTATCTTTTACTCTATTTTCCTATTCTAGAACATTTCTACAACTTTCTAGTAGTGGTAGACATAACAAACTTTTCAAATATTAACCATTAGGAACCATTAAGAACTTAGGTAATGAAAAACGTAATCTGTTTATAAGTCTTCTATTCTGGTGGTCGTGAGGAATTTGATTCTCTGTAAGAGAAATAGTGCTGTTCTGAACTTTGATATCATATTGTTTTGCATTAGAGGATGCAGATGTCCATCCACATGGGACAGAGTGAGGGTGTTGTGGGACATATCAGAATAGTGCATGTCTGAAGGCTTTAACGACCACCAGAATTTTTTATTGACTGGTGATATCTACATTGTACATTAAATTTTAAAACAACTGTACAATAACTACCGTTTTATATAGGTCATATATGTATCTTACAAGACTGGCCCAGGTAAAGTTCAAGAGAAGAGCCTAACAATATTGTAAAGGCAAACCATTCTAATGACAGGCGTCATTGCTTGAGCTGTACTGAGCATGTTGCTTTGTGCATTATATGAATTCTGAGCAAACAAGAGGGCAGGGGTCCTCTCATGTTGGAATTCCAGGATAGAAATATATTACTCACGATTGTCCACTGTTTGAGTGTTACAGCGCATGTGGTTTCTGGAAGTCCATACTCCTCTGCAGTCTTCAGCATAGATCATCTAGTAGGCACTGTGGGTATAAGATGCAGGATGTAAAACACAGAACAAAAGCAGTTAGTATGAAGTGAGGTCTGATAGTTGCGGAACTATAGTAAGTAAAGCAGTGTGAGTTTGGGATTTTAAAGATCTCACTTAGGTATCTGTTAGGGTAGAAATTATCAGATTATGAGCAAGGGGTGTTCGAAAGCATAACATGAGTTTATCATTCATGTTGTTTAAGTGTCCATCTGATCAACGTAATCCATCCGATCCCTGCGACGTGAAGCGGATAAACCAGGGCTTCCTTGAGCTTCTCCTCTCTGACCTGCGGCATCGGTCTCTGTGTCTCTGGACTTGCGGTGTGCAATTCTTGGTCATGTCGATCCATGCGTTTTTGAGCGAGAATGAACTGTACCATTCCAGGACTTCTGTGTAAGGTATATTTAGTGACTCACAAAAATCTTGGAGATCATCCAGCGTGCGTAACAAGGCAGTGTGATCCCCCATGTTCATAGGCATGCGCACAGGGTGTGCCAGGTGTGCCTGGGCACACCCTAATCACCCTGTGCTGCACAGATTCCCCCTGCTGCTTTGCTGCAGCAGAGAGAAAGACTGGGGAATCTCTGTCCTTAGTTCCTTTCGCTATCACAAAAGTGAGACATCAGGGGTCTGTTTAGACCCCTGATATTTCCCCAAAGCCCCCCAATGGGGCTCCTTAAAATTTGTTTAAAAAATAATAATAATAATATATATATATATATTTTTTTTTTTTAAATAATAAAAAAATGTAATTGAGAAAAAAAAAGTGAACTACTGACACCAATATCTGCCCTACTGACACCATCCACTGCTCTACTGACACTGTATATTGCCCTACTGCTATATATATATATATATATATATATATATATATATATATATATATATATATATATATATATATATATATATATATATATATAAACGCTAGTGTGCTTTGGGGTGCACACCCTAATGCAATAGGCTGCGCACACCTATGCCCATGTTGCTGATAGGCAAAACGGGAATTTCCACCTATATGGAATTCCTCTGTTACTTAGTACATCTAGCAGAGGGCGCAAAGCTCTGTGCTGTTGTAGTGTTTTTTATTAGTTGGATCTTTGAAGCCCCGAGCATTGTCTACAGGAAAGGTCAGGTTTTTGTTTACACAAGAAATAGCCGCGTCTATAGCCGGCACCCCCCATTTCTTGGTGAAACCTTCCTCCATGGGGTAAAGGAGGGAAAACTTTTTAGGATGAGAAAACAGTTTATCTGGGTGAACATCAACTTCTCCAACAAGGGATGAATTGGAAAGGTACACACAGCCTGTGGGGATTTCCGAGACCCCAAGGAGGAAACAGAGGACATGGCAGCCACAGCAGGGGGCAACTTGTATGTGGTATGTACCATCTCTGCATAATATTGCACCTGCATTTTAAGTACCTGAGAGGTAGAAGGAATCTTCTCATCCTCTAAGTCCTCAGACTGCACCTGATCCTCATCTCCAGATAGGGATTTTTCAGTGGATGGTGTTAGCCCGTAAAGCAGTGGATGGTGTCAGTAGGACAGTGAATGGGGTCAGTAGGGCAGTGGAAGAGGTCAGTAGGGTGGTGAACGATATTAGTCAGTGGGGCAGTGGACGGGGTCAGTAGGGCAGTGGACGGGGTCAGTAGAGCAGTGGACGGGGTCAGTAGAGCAGTGGACAGGGTGATGTTGGTACGGTAGTGAACGTGGTCATTATGGCAGAGGACAGTGTCAGTAGTTTTTGAATTGTTTGACAATTTCATTTTTTAGTATTTTTTGCAATATATTTTCACATTATCTTTTTTAGGAGCCCCATTTGGGGTCTAAACAGACCTCTGATGTTTCACTTTTGAGACAGAGTAAGGGACTGAGTAAACATTCCCTAGTCCTTTTTTCTGTGCTGCAGATGAATGAACAGGAAACAGAGGCTCCTTTCCCACTCTCCATCCTGAAACTATCCCCCCTCCCCCTGCAGCAGCTGGAGGATGAGGAGAGCAGCCAGAACAGGGCTCAAGTCCTGCGGGAACGCGCGGGAACGGAGTTCCTGCACTTTTTTCACAGCAGGAACGCAGTTCCCTTTGCAGGACTAGAGCGGCAGAGCCAATCCTTCACCAAGCGGCGATGCCCAGCTCGAGTCACTGTCAGGGGCAGGCGAACCTTAGTAATCCTTTGTTACTGGCCGCTTCCTGTATATGGATTCATCGGGTAGTGTGCGAGTATTCCGTCACTTCCTCGATGCCGCAATGTCTCCTGGGAGCTTTTGTCATTGTTCCCAGGAGACATTGCAGAGATCTGCTGCGAGTTATCGCAGGAATTAGAAAGAACTTGCTTATAGTTAACTTGCACACTATCCGATGAATCCATATACAGGAAGCGGCCAGTAACATAAAGGATTACTAAGGTACAGTGGACCCAAAAAAATGCGGTTTAGTAATTATGCATATGAGCGTATCATTTTTTTTTTTTGGGTGGGAGTTCCCACACTTTTTTCCCCAGGACTTGACCCCTGAGCCAGAAGCGCTGTGAGGAGCAATCACGGTTGAATGTTGGACAAGCTGCTGTTACCCCAGCACCTGGTCCAGTCGTCTTCATTTACCTGGGGCCCTGGGTAGATCGCTTTTTCTTCAGGATCGAGTGTCCCTTCCACCTGGGAAACAAGCTGTGCAACAAGGTCAATGGCAATTGTACCACTTTCGGGTACAGGCGGAGTGATCTACTGCACTGCAGTTCTGATAAGTAAATTAAAGCCCCAGCCTTCCTCGGTGGATTGATATAGAATTGGCTGAGACTTTACTTAAATTGTCAGAACTGCAGTGCAGTAGATCACACTCCCGGCACCTGAAAGGTTCCTTAGCTGAACAATGGGACCTGGGATTTTTTTTTTTTTTTAAATAGCTGCAGAGCAAGGGTTCAAGTTCAAAACTAATCTTAGAAAGCACAATATTTCTGAAAGGGTAGTTGATGATTGGAATAAACTTCCAGCAGAGATAGTGAGCCAATCAACAGTAAATGGATTCAAACATGTTTGGGACCAACATAGATCTATACTCAGACAAAAAAGTTAACGAAAAAGAAAAAGAATATACAAAACATATATAAAAAAATAAATAAAAAAAAAACGGGCAGATTCGATGGACGTCACTTTTCTATGTTTCTTTGTCACCACCTTTCTGCCCAGGCCAACTTTCAGCTTTCAGTGCTGTTACACTTTGAATGACAATTGCGAGGTCATGCAACACTGTACCAATATGACATTTTTTTAGACAGAGCTTTCTTTTGGTGGTACTGTATTTGCCAAAGAAATGAAAAAAGACAGAAAATTTTGAAAAAAAAAAGTTTCTCATACAACTTTGCAAATAAGTAATTTTTCTTCCTAACTGATGGGGACTGATAATCAGCACTGATGGGCACTGATCCGCTACACCGATGGGCACTGATGGGGCTGCACTGATAACAAAGACACAGGATCAGTGCCCTGATTATCAGTGTAAACTTGTGTGCTGACAGCCTTGCAGGTTATCAGCAGCACTTTTTTCCTCACACAGACTATGGCCCGGATTCACATACCTTGGCGCATAGTTATGCCGGCGTAGCGTATCGAATATACGCTACACCGACGTAGCGCAGAGCGGCGAGCACAGTATTCACAAAACACTCGCTCCCTAATCTACGCTGGGTTCCCTCGGCGCAACACGTCGTAAGTGGCATTGTGCGTGAGCCATGCTAATGAGGCGTGACCCCATGTAAATGATGGGCCGAGCGCCATCAAGATACGAATAACGCCGTGCCATGGGCGCTTCCCAGTGCGCATGCTCAGAATCACGTCGAAACAACTGTCTAAGTTACGTCGAATCACTGCCTAGGACTTGAACGCAACCTACGACTAGCCCTATTCACGTACTACGTAAACAACGTAAAAAACGGCGGCTGTGTTCCCTGGTGCAGCCATTTGCATTGATGCTGCTGACTTACACCTGCTTTATGAGGCATAACTTTACGCCAGACATACAACTTACGTAAACCGCGTATATTAATGCGCCGGGCGCAAGTACGTTCGTGAATCGGCGTATCTCACTCATTTGCATATTGGAATCGTAAATCAATGGGTGCGCCCCTTGCGGCCAGCGTAAATATGCGCCCACGATACGACGGCGTAGGTAACTTACGTCGGTCGGATGTAGCCTATTTTCAGGCGTATCTTGCTTTCAGAGTCAGGCGCATAGATACGACGGCGCATATGTGCACTTACGCGGCGTATCTCGAGATATGTCGGCGTAAGTGCTACGTGAATCTGGGCCACAGTGTTTAAGGAAAGGACTTCTGATAATCATCAAGTCTGCTTACATGTGATCAGCTGATCACACGGTAAAGGGCCGCTGTAAGTTGGCCCTTTACTGCGTGCCGCAGGAGGTGGGGTTTTGGGGGGATGTCTATGAACTATAAACCCAGAACTATAGTACCTGTCTAATAGCTGTCTTTTGGCTATTAAAATGTACTGAAGTGGTAAAGAGGGATATGATTGAAATCTTTCAATGGTGGCTTCAGTATTGGGAGAAAACTGTTTAATCTATTCTAAGGTCTGTGAAGAAGACACGCAACCACACAATGAAGTTGAATGAGAAGCAGTTCAATCCTAAAAAGGGGTTATTTTCTGTTAGCAAGATAAAGATGTAGAACTCTGTTCCACAGTTAATGGTACCAGCAGAGAGTGTAAATAAATGTAAAAAAAATATTTGCTTTCTAGAGCTTATAATCTAAGAGGGGGGGTCAAGTTTATACAAAAGGTAATAGCTGTGGGGTATGAGCTAATGGAAAAAATAAAAGTACAGTTGTTAGGTGGAGGCGGGTTAGACTTCTCTGAAGAGAAACATTTTCAGGGATCGTCTAAAAGTGGACAGCCAAGGAGATATTGTGGTAGGGAATTCCAGAGGATGGGAGAAGTTCAGGAGAAGTCCTGGAGGTAAGCACGAGAGGAGGCAACAATGGAGCTAGAATGCAGAAGGTTTTTGGGAGGAACAAAAAGAATGATTAGGTTGCTATTTATACTATATGTAGTTGGTCACAATCAACTAAGCTTGTTCTGTTATGAAGAAGATGTTTCACCACTTGGGGCAAGTACCGTATTTATTGGGGTATAGCACGCTCCCGCGTATAGTGCGCACCCCTAAAGTTGCCCCCGAAATTCCTGTGAAAAAAAGATTTTTGTACTTACAGTTTGGTGTCTTGCACAGCGTCTATCGGCGGCCTCGTCGGGTCCGGCGTCCGTCTGCGGCATCGGGTGTCCTCTTCGTCGGGTCCGGCGTCCTTCTGTGGCGTCCTCCTCGCTCGTTTCCCGCTTTCCCGCGCCTCGTTTGAATACTGCGCTGGCATATACCGAGCGCAGTACACTCGCGTATAGTCGGCAATGCTCGCGCTGACGTCCTGGACGTACAGGACGTGAGCGTGAGTGTAGCCGAGACTGCCCGACTATACACGAGTGTACTGCGCTCGGTATATGTCGGCGCAGTATTCAAACTCGGCGGGGGAAAGCGGGTATCGGCGTATATCGCGCACCCACGATTTTGCCAAAATAGTGCGCGATATACGCCGATAAATACGGTAGCTTCCTCAGTTCAAAACAGAACTTAAATCTTTGAACTTAGAACTAAAGAAGCTACTTTATTATAACAGAACAAGTACAGTTGAATGTGAAACATGATTACTAGCCATACCATGACCTGTGTAAATGAGAATCTGTGAGCATAATGATTGAATCCATGCTTTTTTTACCTGTTCTTTCTAGATTAATACCACTTTGGAAACACATTGGTTCCATGTCAGTTCAGACGGATGCAGACTAGCACTGATCTGGAAATATGGAGGCATATATATGGACACAGACATCATCTCAATGCGGCCTATACCCCATATGCACTTTCTGGCAGGCGAATCAAATCAGTATTCCAGCAATGGTGTTTTTGGATTTTCTGCCCAGCATAACTACACCTGGACATGCATGGAGAATTTTGTTCAAAATTATAATGGCAATAGATGGGGACATCAAGGACCTCATCTTTTTACTCGTGTTTTGAAAACAATGTGTACTTTACCAGACTTTAACAATACGGAAGATATCATGTGTGGCAAGATTTATTTTTTAAATCCTGACCGATTTTATCCTATTAAGTATTACTCTTGGCAAAAGTACTATACGGTTTGGAGGAAGTTGCCAACTTTCAATGAATCCTATGCTTTGCACCTTTGGAATTATATGAATCGTAACCACAAATCTATGCTACCAGGGAGCAACACTTTGGTGGAACATCTCTATCAACAGCATTGCCCTAATACATATGCATTACTTCAGAGGAATGAAAGTATTTATATCTAGGGATGGCATTGAGGAGAAAGTATAATGCTATTTGTATCAACTTTGTTTTAAATTATAGTATGCTTTAGCCCTGGTTCACATTGATGCTAATTTGAAATTGCGCTACTTCACTTGCCACTTCAGCCCCGGAAGAATTTACCCCCTTCCTTACCAGAGCACTTTTTGCGATTCAGCACTGCGTCGCTTTAACTGACAATTGCGCGGTCCTGCAACGTGGCTCCCAAACTTACGGCAGGCTTTCTGAATCTAGCCCATAGCGTCTACAAAATAGGGGATAGTTTTATTGCATTTACATTTTTTTACTAGTAATGGCTGCGATCTGCGATTTTTATTGTGACCGCGACATTGCGACGAACATATCATACACTTTTGACACATTTTTGGGACCATTCACATTTATACAGCGATTAGTGGTATAAAACTGCACTGATTACTGTATAAATGTAACTGGCAGGGAAGGGGTTAACACTAGGTGGTGCTGAAGGGTGTGTGTGTGATTCTAACTGTAGGGGGAGGGGACTCACAAGGGGAGGAGATCGATCTGTGTTTCTTTGTACTGGGAACACAACATTGGTCTCCTCTGACAGGACGTGGATCTGTGTGTTTACACACACAGATCCACGGTCCTGCTGTGATTGCGGGCAATCGCGGGTGCCCGGCGAACATCGCGGCTGCCGAGCATTCACACCAGGTCACATCAGGAAGCCCAGGACATCATATGACGTCCACCCAGGATGGGAGATCCCATCTGTGGACGTCATATTACAATGGGCGGGTAGGGAAGTGGTTAAAGTAGCAGGATTTCAAAGTAGCAAGGTCAGCACAATTTAAGCCTAGGTTCACATTGGAGCGATTTGTCATGTGATTTAGGAGATCAAATCGCATTACAAGTTGCAGCCTATTAGAGGCAATGGCACTGTTCCAATCAGTGCAACAACGATTTTGCGGCGCCACACCGATTGCAAAAGTAGTTCCTGCCCTACTTTTGCCGATTTCAGGTACGACTTTAATCAACATCTGTGCATGAAGCCACACAGATTTCTATCAAGTAGAAGCTGAAATTGCGCTGACCTTGCTACTTTGAAATCACGCTACTTCAAGTGAAGTTGCGCGATTTCAAAGTAGCATCAATGTGAACCAGGGCTAAAGTGTGTAAGTTCTCAAGCTGCTGTTTTATATCACATTTTAATTGTTTGTCTCATTTTGTTTCCTTTTCCAATAAACACATTGCATTAAACGCAGTTTGAGTGTTGGTAGCCCTGTTTTGTTGGCAGCTCCCGCCAACATGGCCGGGGACACCTCCCATCTTCTTCATGCTCAGAAACGAAATCTGATGATACATGGATTGAAATTGGGCCAGTTTAGCAGGGGTTGGCTGAAGTTTTAACTATCTATGACCATTGTAATTGAACAGAAGTTGATTTGCGAAAATTCGTATTTAATCCAAATAGAATTTTGGACACGAATTACGAAATATGAACTAATGGGCTACAAACAAACCTGACAGGAACTCAGCACAGAACAGGGATGGTGGGAGCCCCTCATAATGAGCAGAGCCCCTCATAATGAGCACAGCAGGGGCAAAGCCTTAGGAGGAAGTCAGCACAGCATAGGGATGGTGGGAGCCCCTCATAATGAGTATAATGAGTTGGCGCCATATTGAGAAAGGTATTGTAGCCCGGGCTGGAGATAATTTGTGTTCGAAATTCAGTTTGGATTGAATACGAATTTTCGTCGAAGATTCGTTAACTTTTCGTAACAATTGCAAGCATTTGTTATGATGAGGGGCTGACTTCCTCCTGGGGCCGTACCCCTGCTGTGCCTAATATGAGGGGCTCCCACCATCCCTGTGCTGTGCTCATTATGAGGGGCTCCCACCATTCCTGTGCTGTGCTCACTTCCTCCTAGGGCTGTGCTCCTGCTGTGCTCATTATGAGGGGCTCCCATCATCCCTGTGATGTGCTCATTATGAGGGGCTCCCACCATCGCTGTGCTGTGCTGACTTCCTCCTGGGGCTGTACCATTTGCTGTGCTCATTATGAGGGGCTCCCACCATCCCTGTGCTGTGCTCATTATGAGGGGCTCCCACCATCCCTGTGCTGTGCTCATTATGAGGGGCTACCAGTGTAGTGCCGTTTTCTCCCCGGGGCTGCGATGCATTAAGCTTTCTCTCCCTTGCCCATCTCATGCATGGGAGCTTTATCTCGACCCATCAGCGTCATATGCACGTGCCCCACCCTCCGGTGTCTAAGACACCATTGGACGGGAGTACGTTGTCAACACACTCCCCGTTTTGATGATTAGGGGCGGGCATCCACCATTGCGTTAAACCAACACCTGTGGAGCCCTGCCATTCCTCCCATATGCTTATTATGGGAGGTATATATGACGCTGGCGGGGAATACACACCCAGAGCTTGGGGATCTCCAGCTGGGAACAAATCAGCGGTTCACCTTTTCATGTCTCCATCTGACAACTAGATTTTTTCAACTCTTATCCCTGTACACAGGTAATTGAGGATTGTACCTCATCCATCCTTTTTCTCATTCCTCTTCCCTCGCTGACACACTCACACACATTTGTATACACTCATGTCTGTTTATTTACATACACACTTTCACCATTTTCACTACACCCACACCTTGGTTAGCCATATTCACTTTCTTTACACGCATCCTTTCAACTCACCCCCATTATTCACATTTATTTATTATCTCGGTTTACCTCTATTATTGTTATAATTTTTACTAGGATATTCCTGGTAAGCACACCTATCTGTAAGGCCTCGTACACACCACCGGATCTATCCGCTGGAATTGATCCACGGATCAGTTCCAGCGGATAAATCCGGTCGTCTGTACGGCCTAGCGGATATTTATCCGCGGAGATTTGTCGGCCGGATCGATTTCAAGCGGATATAAATTTCTTAGCATGCTAAGAAATGTATCCGCTTGAATCGGGTCCAGCGGATTGATCCGGTGGTCTGTACAGACTCACCGGATCAATCCGTCCGCTCCCCTCCCTCGCATGTGTCGTAATGATTCGATGCATGCGTGGAAGTACTTACCTTCCAGCGTCGCGCACGTCGCCGAGTCATCATCGCGGCGACGGCGCGACACGTCACCGCGGAAGAATTCCGTGCGGATTTTGATCCGATGGTGAGTACAAGCCATCGGATCCAAATCCGGAGGAGGAATCTCCGCTGGAAACGGTCCGGCGGACCGTTTCCAGCGGAGATCCCCTCGTGTGTACGGGGCCTAGGTGTATCGATAATTATGCCATATCCCAGCTGTTTACCTTTAATATACTTTCACATAGACACTCATACATCTTTCAAATCCATTCAGTTATATTACATACCGCCCTCATACAACTTCCCAACCTTTTCATTTTTTTTACCACCCCCCCTTTTCTCTGTCTGTTTCTCTATTTTATGTTTTACAGATTTTATATCATCCTGCATCCAGTATGCATTATACATATACATTCAAACTTGGTATTTGTTGGCCCGCCCCTGCTGCATATCCGCTTTGGATCACACCTGTTCTTTCCCCGCCTCAGTCCCGGGTGAGACCATTCCTACCGGATTCCCGCACACCTCCACCTTTGGAATTGCTTCCCATTTCTGGGTTACTCTGTGAGTAATATAGCAACTATTTCTTCTATATATTTTTCCATCTTGGAGCATAATACCTAGATAACCACTAAAATCATTTCACATCCTATTTAGAGTACAACGCATTCATCAGACTCCTGATGAGTGGCGGAAGGACATGAAACGCGTAGAGTGTCCATCTAATGATGCCCAATCATGTTTTTTCTAATATATCTTACTAATCATGTTCTTTGCTTGTACTAATTTTATGAATTTGTATATATTATTTATGTCTGAATTGTAATTATTTGATGTCATGAATTTTACTGCCTGACGTTAATTATGCCCTAGTGATCAATTTTCTATTATTATTACATTTATATAATTATATCAACTTATGTTGAATTTGTGCGATTGTATTTTTACATCACAAATGCTTTATTATTATATGGTCGTATTATGTTTTCCAATTGTACTATCATGTACTGTTCCTAGGGATCTTTGGCAATCAGTTTCCTTTTAGGATAGTCACATTTAAATTCTTAATCCTACCCCTTCTGGTCTTTACACATATATATATATGCAGGGATGGAGGCCTGTGGGTGTATAATCCCAGGTACAGATAGGTCTTACCTCCTGTGCAAACTTTCTCAATATGGCAGTCGTCGACTCATTATGCTCATTGTGAGGGGCTCCCACCATCCCTGTGCTGTGCTGACTTCCTCCTGGGGCTGTACCCCTTGATGTGCTCATTATGAGGGGATTCCACCATCCCCGTGCTGTGCTCATTATAAAGGGGCGCCCACCATCCCTGTGCTGTGCTGACTTTGGCCATTTTGGAGAGATCGGCATCGGCTGATTATTCTCCAAATTAGGCCGATATAACACTGACTGCAGTTACCGCAGCTCTGCCTGCAGAGTGTAGAGAATGCTTCTCCCTTCTCCACACTGTTGGCAGAGCAGCACCGCGGTGTGTGTACCTGTAGGGAGAGAAAAAGGACCTGTCATAATTGAGGTTGAATGTCGGGGTGGGCGGGACCCGGGGTGGGCGGGACCATGCTATCCAATACCTGCCAATAGGATGGGATCTGGGCGGGCCGCTAAGTGTATGTGGCCCCGCCCGTTTCTCAAACAGACCAATCATTGGCTGGATAGCTGCTGGGTCCTGCCCACCCCGGGTCCCACCCACCTCCGAAATTACGCTGAATGCTTCAGCTTGCCTCTCTCCATGCAGTTTCATACACACGGCTTAGCAGAGAGCAGTTTCACAGTTACACCATCGGCTGTGAAACCTGCCAGTGCAATCTGCCAATGCCAACCTGTGTAATCTGATAATGTCAACCAGTGCATTCTGCCAATGCCAACCAGTGCCTGCCGGTGCGATCTGCCAATGCCAACCAGTGCAATCTGCCAATGCCAACCAGTGCCCGCCAGAGCAATCTGCCAATGCCAACCAGTGCCTGCCAGTGCAATCTGCCAATGCCAACCAGTTCAATCTGCCAATGCCAACCAGTGCAATCTGCCAGTGCAATCTGCCAATGCCAACCAGTGTCTGCCAGTGCAATCTGCCAATGCCAACCAGTGCAATCTGCCAATGCCAACCAGTGCCTGCCAGTGCAATCTGCCAATGCCAACCAGTGCAATCTGCCAATGCCAACCAGTGCCATCTGCCAATGCCAACCAGTGCCTGCCAGTGCCATCTGCCAATGCCAATCAGTGCCTGCCAGTGCCATCTGCCAATGCCAACCAGTGCCACCTCCCAGTGCCTGCCAGTGACATCTACCAATCAGTGCCACCTGCCAGTGCCAACCAGTGCCACCTGCCAGTGCCAATTAGTGCCACCTGCCAATTGGTGCCAACCAGTGCCACCTGCCAGTGCCAATCTGTGCTTGCCAGTGCCCTCTGCCAGTGCCAATCAGTGCCATCTGTCAGTGCCACCTGCCCAAAAAAAATAGAAATCGGCCTAAAATATCGGCCGCAAAAATCTGCATTATATATCGGCCATCGGCCACCCCAATTTTCTAAATATCGGCATTGGCATCGGCCAGATAAAACTCCATATCGTCGACCTCTGGTTATAACTAGGGATGAGCTTCGAGTTCGAGTCGAACTCATGTTCGACTCGAACATTGCCTGTTCGCCTGTTCGGCAAACAATGAACAATTAGGGGTGTTCGCGGCAAATTCGAAAAGCCGCGGAACACCCTGTTAAAGTCTATGGGAGAAATCTAAAGTGTTAATTTTAACGGCTAATATTCAATTTATTGTCCTAAAAAGTTTGGGGACCTGGGTCCTGTCCCAGGAAACATGTATCAATGCAAAAAAAGTTTTAAAAACGGCCGTTTTTTCAGGAGCAGTGAATTCAATAATGCTAAAAGTGAAACAATAAAAGTGTAATATTACTTTAAATTTCGTACCTAGGGGGGGTGTAAAGTCAGCATGTGAAATAGCGCATGTTTCCCGTACATAGAACTGTCCCTGCACAAAGTGTCATTTCTGAAAGAAAAAAAGGCATTTAAAACCGGCTTTGGCAATTCAGAGATGATTCATTCATAAAAAATAAAAATAAAAAAGCTGGAGGTCCCCCCAAATTCCATTAACAGGCCCTTCAGGTCTGATATGGATATTAAGGGGAACCCTGCCGTCAATTTAAAAAAAAATGACGTGGGGTTCCCCCCAAATATCCATACAAGACCCTTCAGGTCTGGTGTGGATTATAAGGGGAACTCCACCCCAAATTTAAAAAAAAAATGGCGTGAAGTTCCCCCAAAAATCCACACTAGACCCTTATCCGAGCACGTTAACCTGGCCAGCCGCAGAAAAGAGGGGGGGACAGAGTGCGGCCCCCCCTCTCCTGAACCGCACCAGGCCACATGCCCTCAACATGGGGAGGATGTCCCCATGTTGATGGGGACAAGGGCCCCATCCCCACAACCCTTGCCCGGTGGTTGTGGGGGTCTGCGGGCGGGGGGCTTATCAGAATCTGGAAGACCCCTTTAACAAAGGGGACCCCCAGATCCTGCCCCCCCCTATGTGAATTGGTAATGGGGTACACTGTACCTCTACCATTTCAGGAAGGAAGTGTAAATAGTTAAAAAAAACACACAGACACCGTAGAAAAAAATCCTTTATTAATAATAATAAAAAAAAAATCCAGCGATGTGAATCCACTCTCGGCCCGGCCCCGGAAAGACCGGGCTTTCCCAGTGACGTACGAGGGTGCGTCAGAGGGGGCGAGGTCACGTGACGGGTGGCCGCTTCCCCTATATAAGAAATGTCACAGCTCCAGCGGAGAGTCGAGCTTGCCTGCTGCTCTCTGGACGGATGGATCTTCTCATTGCTGGACCGGACCGCTGATCAACCGTTGCTGGAGAGATCATCCATCGCTGGATAGAAGACCACGTTGGAGCGGGGGCCGGGCCAAGAGTGGATTCACATCGCTGGATTTTTTTTTTTTTATTAATAAAGGATTTTTTTTCTACGGTGTCTGTGTGTTTTTTTTTTAACTATTTACACTTCCTTTGTGAAATGGTAGAGGTACAGTGTACCCCATTACCAATTCACATAGGGGGGGGCCAGGATCTGGGGGTCCCCTTTGTTAAAGGGGTCTTCCAGATTCTGATAAGCCCCCCGCCCGCAGACCCCCACAACCACCGGGCAAGGGTTGAGGGCATGTGGCCTGGTGCGGTTCAGGAGAGGGGGGGCCGCACTCTGTCCCCCCCTCTTTTCTGCGGCCGGCCAGGTTAACGTGCTCGGATAAGGGTCTGGTGTGGATTTTTGGGGGAACTCCACGTCATTTTTTTTTTTAAATTGACGGCGGGGTTCCCCTTAATATCCATATCAGACCTGAAGGGCCTGTTAATGGAATTTGGGGGGACCTCCAGCTTTTTTTTTTTTTTTTTTTATGAATGAATCATCTCTGTAATTGCCAGAGCCGACAATTCATTAGAGCCGCAAAGCCGGTTTTAAATGCCTTTTTTCCTTTCAGAAATGACAGGGACAGTTCTATGTACGGGAAACATGCGCTTTTTCACATGCTGACTTTACACCGCCCCCGGTACGAAATTTAAAGTAATATTACACTTTTATTGTTTCACTTTTAGCATTATTAAATTCACTGCTCCTGAAAAAACGGCCGTTTTTAAAACTTTTTTTTTGCATTGATACATGTTTCCTGGGACAGGACCCAGGTCCCCAAACACTTTTTAGGACAATAACTTGCCTATTAGCCTTTAAAATTAACACTTTCGATTTCAAATGTTCGAGTCCCATAGACTTTAACGGGGTTCTAAAGTTCACACGAACATTTGGTGTGTTCGCAAGTTCTGATGCAAACCGAACAGGGGGGTGTTTGGCTCATCCTTAGTTATAACCCTTCTTTACTCTATTCGAAATGGGGAAAAAAAGAGAATTTTTTGCTTATAGTTCTACTTTAACCACTTAAACCCCGGACCATATTGCTGGTCAATGACCGGGCCACTTTTTGCGATTCGGCACTGTTTGGGGGTTCTAAGTAATTTTCTAGCAAAAAAAAAAAACTGTTATAAACTTGTAAATACTGAGTCTGAAAAACAGGCAATGTCCTTAAGTGGTTAAGAGAGATTTCCTATTGAACTGGGGACTGCATAGCTACTAGTCACTTTTACTGATTAATGTATTCTTAAGTTCATGGAAAATATTGTAACAGGATCTAACAGCAGTTCACAGGATCTATTCTTTCATGTGTTGAAGTGTGTTCTCAGGCCCCGTACACACGTCCGAGGAACTCGACGTGCCAAACACATCGAGTTCCTCGTCGAGTTCTGTGTTGAAGCCGCCGAGGATCTCGGCGGGCCAACTTTCCTCATTGAACAACGAGGAAATAGAGAACATGTTCTCTATTTGGCCCGACGAGTTCCTCGTCGGCTTCCTCGGTGAAAACTGTACACACGACCGAGTTTCTCAGCAGAATACAGTTCCGATCGATTTTCTGGCTGAATTCTGCCGAGAAACTCGGTCGTGTGTACGGGGCCTCAGCCCTTTTATAATGAGCTACATATGACCCAACATGCCTGAATGGACAGAAAACATGTACGTTAAAGCACATTGTGGAATGAATGGGCCCTAACTAGATGACGTTTATTTACTAAACAATTGCTAAGGTTTTTTTCTCATCAAATTCTGTTGTAACTTTTTTATCCTTATTTTGCATCTGCTCTTAAGCTGGCCATACACCTATAGATTATTTGCAGATTTTCTATGGTTAGATGGAAAAAGCACAACAGATTTCTCCATGTATGCTAAACTGCGTGGATGGAGGAATCTTCCACTTTTTCCATCTGAAGTCTCGTACACACGACCAGTTTTCCCATCGGGAAAACTACCAGGAGAGCTTTTGGCGGGGAAAACCGTGTGTGTGTATGCTTCCTCACAGTTTTCCCGTCAGGAAAACAGATGGGAATCACAATAGAGAACCTGCTCTCTATTTTCCCATCGGCATTCCCAGCGGCTTTTTTTCCGCCAGATTTACTAATACTCTATGGGAAACACTGCAAGGCAGTGCCCATGGAGCATACACACAACCGGGATTCCTGGCTAAAGCTCCATGGCAGTTTTCCTGTCGGGTTCTTGGCTTTCCCCTCAGTTTTCACGGCAGACTTTTTACCGCCGTGAAAACCGAGCGTGTGTACAGGGCTTCACCGTAGAAAATCTGCAGATAATCTATAGGTGTATGGCCAGTCTAATGCTGGCCATACACTATATTTTTGAGCCGAAAAAACGAAGGACAAGTCTGGAAATTTTCTGACGAACGTACGATAAATTGAAAGGTTAACGTGTTTCCCGTCCGAACTGTCTGCACTAGGTATATGTAAAAAAAACTAACCAATTTTTTTTTTATTTATGTCCTCTGAACGATTTATCGGCCATTACATGTTGGCACCATTGTTTGCACTCACGGCCAAATGTTCGTTTTTCGAAAATGGGTTTGGCCGTTTTATTTTATAGTGTATGGCCAGCATTACTCTCTTCCAGCATCTTTCAGCTACTTCTTGTCTATATGCACTCACTTCAGTATCAGCTGCACATGATTGCTCTGGACCAGCTTTCTGATATTGATAACCGTGACCATGCCAATCTAATGTGCTCTAATACAGCTCATTGTTGTCTCAACTAGGGTTAAATGTTTAACTACTTTAAGTGGTTGTAAACCCTTGTTTACAACTTTATGCTACAGGTAAGCCTATATTAAGGCTTACCTGTAGCTAACAATGATGTCTCCTAAACCTGCACTGTTTAGGAGATATCCCTGTATTTGTATGCGCCGATGTCATGCGGCACATGCACACATAAGCCAATTGAAACAATGGCACTATGTGCCATTGCTTCAGTTGTACTCTGCCGTTCCCACGCGCATGCTAGAGAGTGACGTCATCGTGGCTGCGGCCAATCACAGTGCCGGAGCCGCGATACCCGGACAACATGTCGGCGACCGGTGGGGGAGACGTGGAACGCTGCGGGGACTTTGATCTGAGGTAAGTAATACATAATCAGCTAGTATGCTATGCATACTAGCTGCTTATGCCTTTGTCTTGCAGGGTTTATTTTTTTTTTGTTTGCTTTCTGAGGGTTTACTTCCTCTTTAACCACTTCATTACTGGGCACTTAAACCCCCTTCGTGCCCAGACCAATTTTCAGCTTTCACCGCTGACGCATTTTGAATGACAATTGCACGGTCATACAACACTGTACCCAAATTATATTTTTATCATTTTTTTCCCACAAAGAGAGCTTTCTTTTAGTGGTATTTGATTATCTCTGCGATTTTTTTTTTTGCACTATAAACATTAAAAGACAGAAAATTTTGAAAAAAACACAATATTTTTAACTTTTTGTTATAATAATATCCCAATTTAAAAAAAAAAAAAAAAATTTCCCTCGGTTTAGGCCGATACATATTCTTCTACATATTTTTGTTAAAAAAAATCTCAATAAGCGTTTATTGATTGGTTTGCGCAAAAGTTATAGTGCCTACAAAATAGGGGATAGATTTATGTTTTTTTTTTTTTTTTTTTTTTTTTACTGCGATTTTTTTTGTCAGGCCTGCGATATTGTGGCGGACGTATCGGACACTTTTGACACAATTTTGGGACCATTCACATTTATACAGCGATCAGTGCTATAAAAATGCACTAATTACTGTATAAATGTGACTGGCAGTGAATGGGTTAACACTGGGGGGTGAGGAACGGGTTAAATGTGTATCCTGGGTGTGTTCTAACTGTGTGGGGGGAGGGGACTGACTGGGGGAGGTGACCGATGCTGTGTCCCTATGTACAAGGGACACAGATTGGTCTCCTCTTTCCCTGACAGGACGTGGAGCTCTGTGTTTACACACAGAGCTCCACGTCCCTGCTGTCACTGCCGATCGCGGGTACCTGGAGGACATCGCGGCCGCCAGGCACATGCATCAGCTTCCCACCGATGCGCCGGGCACGTTGTTTTCCTGCTGCACTCCCCCAGCGGCGCGCACAGGGAATGTCAACAACAGGACGTCCACTCGGCACTTGAGAGCCGCGCTGTGGATGTCTTTCGTCCATAGCGCGGAATACCAAGTGGTCAAGGACCGAGCCTCTTTTTCAGATGTGGTGTTTACAAGTTAAAAACATGTTTTTTTTGCTAGGAAATTACTTAGAACCCCCCAAACATTATACTTTTTCTCTAACACCCTAGAGAATAAAATGGCGGTCATTGCAATACTTTTTGCGCAGCGGTCTTACACGCGCACTTTTTTTGGAAAAAATAAGACAAAAGTAAAGTTAGCCCAATTTGTTTTTATATTGTGAAAGATAATGTTACGCCGAGTAAATTGATACCCAACATGTCACGCTTCAAATTTATATATTCATATATACATCCACATACCTGGATAAAGTGCTTCCTGGACTAGGATTGCATTTTCCATAACAGACAGTTGGAGTTGGAGTGATGCAGTTAAGGATGTTCATCTTCATCACAAATGCGGTCCCTACAGCCTCGTACACACGACCGGTTTTCCTGCCAGGAAAACTGCGGGGAGAGCATTTGGCTAGGAAAACCGTCCGTGTGTATGCTACCTCACAGTTTTCCCCGACAGGAAAACTGCCGGGAATCCCCGCGGGAAAATAGAGAACCTGCTCTCTATTTTCCCGCCGGGATTCCCGGCGGTTTTAAACCCGGCAGTTTTCCTATGGGGAAACACTGCGAGAGAACATACACACAGCCGGGTTCCCCGGCCAAAGCTCTCCCCGCAGTTTTCCCGACGGGAAACCCGGCCAAGTGTACACGGAGGAAACTTACCGGTTCTCGGTTTTCCCGTCGGGATTCCTGGTGGACTTTATACCTGTCGTGTGTTCATGGCTTGACTCTTTATAATTTGAGAGTCAACTTTCTCTGGTAAGCAGGATTGCCTCTACACACTAGCGGTGACGTGTGCATTCAACCCCTTTCACACTGCTGGTGCTGGGACTTCTTTACCAACTTGTCATCCATCATTGTTGGCAGTTTTTGAATAGGACTGTTCATCACAGAGCTTACTGTATATTGCAACTTTTTACTATTGATGTTGCACCCTTATATATTTATTCCTTTATATTGGCTTTTGGAATTTACAAATAAAGTAATTTAGATATCAGATGGTTTAGCACTGGAAAACACCTTTTAATAGATAAAACGTGCATTTTATATACAACTATATATAGATTAGACCAAATTGAGGGACACATGAGGAGAATGAGAGACAGAGGGACATTGCTACAAATCAGGGACAGTCCCTCAAAATCAGGGACAGTTGGGAGCTATGCCTTTAACACAGGGGTCTCAAACTCAAATTACCTGAGGGCCACAAGACAAGTTTTCATATGCCATGGGGGGCCGCATGCAAACTTTCAAACTCCAAAACAACAGTACTGGTGTCAGCGAACACATTATTAACCCCCAGCACTGGTGTCAGCGAGCGCATTATTACCACCAGCACTGGTGTAAGTCAGGGTTTGACAAATTTGCTTGGAATCTAGGAGCCAGCTAAAAAAGTTAGGAGCCAGAAAACGCACCCCGTCCCGACGAGCTTGCGCGCAGAAGCGAACACATACGCGAGCAGCGCCCGCATATGTAAACGGTGTTCAAACCACACATGTGAGGTATCGCCGCGATTGGTAGAGCGAGAGCAATCATTCTAGCATTAGACCCCCTCTGTAACTTAAAACATGCAACCTGTAGATTTTTTTTAACGTCGCCTATGAAGATTTTAAAGGGTAAAAAAGTTTGTCGGCATTCCACAAGCGGACGCAATTTTGAAGCGTGACATGTTGGGTATGAATTTACTCGGCGTAACATTATCTTTCATAATATTAAAAAAAATGGGGATAACTTTACTGTTGTCTTATTTTTTAATTAAAAAAAGTGTAATTTTTTCCCAAAAAAGTGCGCTTGTAAGACCGCTGCGCAAATACGGCGTAACAGAAAGTATTGCAACGATCGTCATTTTATTCTCTAGGGTGTTAGGATAAAAAATATATATAATGTTTGGGGGTTCTAATTAGAGGGAAGAAGATGGCAGTGAAAATAGTGAAAAATGACATTAGAATTGCTGTTTAACTTGTAATGCTTAACTTGTAATACCAACAGCCACCACCAGATGACGCCAGCTCACATCTGGTGGTAGTAACTTGTAATACCAACGGCTCACCACCAGATGGCGCCAGCTCACAAAAAAAAATAAAAAAATTCCTCTTTGCTACCACCACTTCCGCCCTGCCTGCGGGCCATTTATAACTGGTCCGCGGGCCGCAAATGGCCCGCGGGCCGGTACTTTGAGACCACTGCTTTAACATTTAGTGTTCACTTAGACAAACCTCTGCTTTTAGGGCCAGTTCACACCAGATGCAGTTCCATACAGTTTTGTGTGCATTTTTCAATGGCTCTAGTTGGCTCTAGTTCACACCATGCAAACTGACTGCATGGTGTGAACTAAAGCCAACTTGAGCCATTGGAATACATGGAAAACACTGTGCATGCATTTTGTGCAGAAAAAAAGCACACAGAATGGAATGAAACTGCATCTGGTGTGAACTGGCCCTTATATTTTATTTTATTTTAATTGTTCCGGTGTGCAATGGGCTGTCTTAAAAGTAAACTTTGTTCAACACACATTGGCTGTGATCCATGAAGCCATCTTATAATGTGTTAGTTTTCAATGTTTACTGTTTGCTTCATGTATACTTCTTTGTCACTTTCTGAAAAGAATATGACCACAGAAACTGCAGTTTCAATATTTGAGCAGTTACAAGGATATACCTTCACCATACCTTCACCATATGATACACAAAGGCTTATTAAAACAAACATACTAATTTTACAGGTCTTAGACAATATAAATAACCATCAGGCTACAAAAAGTAAATGGGATTCAAGGGATATACTAAAACATACGCCGTCGTATCTCTGTGTGTGCAGCGTCGTATCTATGCACCTGATTCATCAGTTACGCATAGATTTGACTAAGATCCGACCGGCGTAGGTCTTTTACGCCGTCGTATCTTAGTTGCAATTTTAGGCTGGCCGCTAGGTGGCGCTTCCGTATATTTACGCATAGAATATGCAAATTAGGTAGATACGCCGATTCAGAAACGTACGTTTGCCCGGCGCATTTTCTTACGTCGTTTACGTTAGGCTTTTTCCGGCATAAAGTTACCCCTGCTATATGAGGCGTATCCTATGTTAAGTATGGACATCGTACCCGCGTCGAATTTTGAAAATTTTACGTAGTTTGCGTAAGTCGTTTGCGAATAGGGATTTGCGTAATTTACGTTCACGTCGAAAGCATTGGCTTTTTGCGGGTTCATTTGGAGTATGCGCACTGGGTTACATTCACGGACGGCGCATGCGCCGTTAGTCAAAAACGTAATTTACGTGGGGTCATGTTTTATTTTCATAAAACATGCCCACCTCTTCACAATTTGAATTAGGCGCGATTACGCCAGCAGATTTACGCCACGCCGCCGTAACTTAGGGCGCAGGTTCTTGGTGAATACAGAACCTGCCTCACTAAGTTATGGCGGCGTAGCGTATCTGAGATACGCTACGCCCGCACAAAGATAAGCAATTCTACCTGAATCTACCCCTTAATGTGAAAATGGCTTAATGTAGCTTAACGAGTAATAAAGTGCCTTAACCTCAATCAATTGCCCTGAAACTTTGCACAGCCTAAGATCTCAACATCCCAAACCTATCCTATACGTTTTGTGCTATTTGGTGTTCCACAAGGCAAACTAGGGACATTAAGCTTGTTTTTTGGGAGCTTAATGTAGCTTAACGTACAAAAAAAACTTAAATGTTATCTAATCTCCCCCAAACTTCACACAATAGAAGATCATATCCATGTCAACATATTATGAAAATTTAAACAAAGGAAGAAAAATACCGCGCTAGAAAATATTAAAAAACACTAACAATAAATTACTAATAAAGCTGCAACAGCGGAGTGTTAATACAGAACACAACAGTATAGAACAGAGGAGAAAAAGTTGTTGCGCTAAAAATAATAAATCTAAGCAATATTTTAAATTTATGAAATTCTGAAGCCAATATCTCAAATCGATGTGATATTAAAAAGGAGAATAGTTGCAGTCCTAATGCATCCACAGAAATAAAGTTCGTATAGGAGTGGCAATGTTGAGAAACAAGTAAAGAAAAAACACCTCGAACCAGTAAAAAATTGGAGGCTTACCAGATGGCAAGCAGTGTGTGCTTGCGACTGCAAACCCCAGTCAAGGCCTTTAAAATAGTCCTCACAAGGGAAGATGGTAAAGGAAGAGGATTCTTGAAGTCTCCACCGGAAGCCAAAATAATGAGCCGTATCATAGGAAAAAATATTGCAATGGTGAAGTACGTTTGATCAGCACACATATAGGAAAAAAGTGACTTAAAGTACCACCATCACCAGCACCCTATAAATAGGAGGCTTACCAGAACGGATAAAAACAACAGCAAGTGGCTAAAACCCTAGCCTGGGCCTTTAATTCCTGGGCTGTAATGATAGTCCTATGTGTTCTCCGTGTTCAGTGGGTACATAAAAGAAGTGATAGAGCCCACATAGTGAAGTATGTTTAAACAATGCGTTTAATAATAAAAAGATTGCACTTACAGAGTCAATGAAAGTAAAAACAGAGAGAAGCCGGCCGGCTCGGAACAAACGCCCGTCCACTCTACACAACACGTCCTGCGTCAGCACGCTACCTTCCCGACGCGCGTTTCGTCATAAAATGACGTCAATTTAAGCTCATTTGGGTTATCACACCAAAAATGTATTCACAATAAGCTATATTTTACAATGCTAAAACAGAGCTTAACGTACCATAATGTACCTTAACCTCAATCAATTGTACATTAAAGCGGATGTGCCATGGGAACAAAATATTAAAAGTCAGCAGCTACAAATACTGCAGCTGCTGACTTTTAATATTAGGACACTTACCTGTCCTGGAGTCCAGCGCCGATCGCAGCAGAGCACGAGCGATCGCTCGTCACTCTGCTGCTCCCCCCGCCATCCACGCTGAGGGAACCAGGAAGTGAAGCGCTGCGGCTTCACTGCCCGGTTCCCTACGGCGCATGCGCGAGTCGCGCTGCGCCTGCCGATTGGCTCACACGCTGTGTGCTGGGAGCCGAGTGTTCCCAGCACACAACGGGCGACAGACGGGATGTGACGGAATGCCCGTCTTTCGCCCGTATCGTGTGGCCGGAAGTGGGTGCAAATACCTGTCTTTAGACAGGTGTCTGCACCCCCCTCCCCCCTGAAAGGTGTCAAATGTGACACCGGAGGGGGGGAGGGTTCCGATCAGCGGGACTCCACTTTAGGGTGGAGGACCGCTTTAAGCCAATTTTACATTAACAGTAAAATTGGCTTAATGTGAATAACTTTTGGTGTGATTAACCAAGTGAGCTGAAATTTTCTGAATATGTTGGCATAGATAGAGCCTTCTATAGGGTGAAGTTTTGGGGAAATTGGTTAACATTTAAGGTCTTTTTTGTACATTAAGCTCTCAAAAAAACAAGCTTAATGTCCCTAGTTTGCCCTGTGGAACACCAAATCGCACCAAACGCATAGGATAGGTTTGGAATGTTGAGATCTTAAGCTGTGCAAAGTTTCAGGGCAATTAATTGAGGTTTAGGCACTTTTTTGCTCATTAAGCTACATTAAGCCAATTTCACATTAAGGCCCAGATCCACAAAGAAATTACGCCGGCGTATCTATTGATACGCTGCATAATTTCTACGATGCCCCGTCGTATCTTTGTTTTGTATCCACAAAACAAGATACGACTGAATGTGGGCTTGATCCGACTGGCGTACATCTCAGTACGCCGTCGGATCTTAGTTGCATATTTACGCAGGCCGCTAGGGGGCGCTTCCGTTGATTTCCGCGTAGAGTATGCAAATGAGCTAGATACGGCGATCCACAAACGTACATACGCCCGGCGCATTTTTTTACGTCGTTTATGTAAGGCTTTTTTCGGCGTAACGTTACCCCTGCTCTATGAGGCGTACGCAATTATAAGTATGGACGTCGGGCCAGCGTCGAATTTTCCGTTGTTTACGTCATCTGCGTAAAACGTTCGCGAATAGGGCTTTGCGTAAATTATGTTCACGTCGAAAGCATTGACTATTTGCGACGTGATTTCGAGCATGCCCACTGGGATTCCCCCACGGACGGCGCATGCGCCGTTAAAAAACCCCGTCATTTACGTGGGGTCAAGATGAATTACCATAAAACACGCCCACATCTTATCCATTTGAATTGCGCGCCCTTACGCCGACACAGTTACACTAAGCCGCCATAACTTACGGTGAAAATTCTTTGTGGATACGAAAAATACGCTACGCCGGCCTTATATATGCGCCAAGGTACGTGGATCTGGCCCTAAATGTTTTAGCATTGTAAAATATAGCTTAATGTGAATAACTTTTAGTGTGATTAACCAAATAAGCTGAAATTTTCAGAATATGTTGGCATGGATAGAGTCTTCTATTGTGTGAAGTTTGTTAACATTTAAGGTCTTTTATGTACGTTAAGCCACAATAACCTCCCTAGCGGAATGATTATTTCAGAAAAAAAGTGCTGAAAGCGGTACCATTATTTGCAAGGAAATTTGGCGTTTTATACTGTAGGCCTGTAATTCTAATGCCCCGTACACACCATCACTTTATGTGATGAAAGAAAACGACACTTTCTGTGAAGTAAAAAATGACGTTTTTGAAACTTCAATTTTCAAAGACGAAGTTGCCTACACACCATCGTTTTCTCACAATGATCTTGCAAAGTGAGGTTACGTTCCACCACGTTTTACCATTGAAGCTTGCTTCATAAGTAGCTTCTGGGCATGCGTGGATGAAAAAACGTCTTAGAAAACGACGTTTTTTGCTACACACGGTCAATTTCTGTGAAGTAAAAAGTGCACTTTTGAAAAACGACACATAAAATTGAAGCATGCTTCAATTTTTTTTGGTCGTTTTTTACAAGACATAAAACGATGTTTTCCCCCACACACAGTCAATTAAAGTGACGTTTTTAAAAACGTAATTTTTTTTCATCACATAAAGTGATGGTGTGTACGCGGCATTAGGAATAACTCACTTAAATCTGTCCAAACAAGAGTCTAGTAGGCATCCCGGGTACGATTTTCTTTTAAAAACAAAATTATAAATTATAATATAATAAATAATTATAAATAATTAACAAATAATAATATAATTATAATAAAAATTATTCAATAATGGAATTAACTCAAAACACTGACATTTCTCAGTTGCAGAATTGTCGCTGTCATTACTTTTATTTTTTTATGACGAATTTCCCCACAAATCGCTATCGCACAATTCTGCAAGTGATTATAATTTATTATCGCTGTTTTCTAGCTGCTCTAAAACCATTTTTGACATTAAGGGACACTTTTGGTTGCTATGGACAATCTACAGTTTGCAGGCAGAAATAACAGTTTTCATTATATAAAAGTACATGTAGGGCACTGGGCAGACCACTAGGGACAAGGGGGGTGTGTTTTTTTTACATACAGTACTGTACTCTATAAGATTACAGTATACTGTATGTAAGGTGTTTGTTTACCTTTTTGAATTTGGCGCCGTTCTCCGCCCCTGTGCGTCGTAACATCGCAGGGAATGGAGATCGGCGGCACACAGAGGCACTGTGTGAATCGAGCGAGGACCCGCTCGCTCACACAGCGCGGTGGCATCGCTGGATCCAGGGACAAGGTAAGTAAACCAAGCCTGTGGATTCTGCGAGGCGAGCCCGAGTCTGATTTGGGGTTACCGATCGCAGCACAAAAATGTAACCCTGAGTCAGACTGGGGAATACCGCCAGGGGGGTTAAGCTCCCCAAAAAACAAGCTTAATGTCCCTAGTTTGCCTTCTGGGACTAGTGTTGCTCACGAATATTTGCATTGCGAATATTCGACTCGAATATAGCATATTCGAGAAATCGCGCTATATTTCGAATTTCGCGGTGAATATTCGCAATTCCGAATATTCGATTTTTTACAATTTTTTTTTTAAAACAGATCACATCCTAGATATCTCCATCGACGTCTAAAAGCATTGCTGGTATGATTAGAGACCCTGGGCCGAGTAGCTGAAGCGTTCATTGAATTTTGCCGAAAAATCGCAATGTGATTATTCGGCAAACGCAATATCGCGCGATTATTTTCTTCGCCCCTATCTTCCGCATCAGAGCGATTTTTACAGTTTCATTTTTAAAACAGATCACATCCTAGTGATCTCCATAGACGTCTAAAAGCATTGCTGGTATGATTAGAGACCTTGGGCCGAGTAGCTGAAGCGATCATTTTATATTGCCGAATATTCGCAATGCGAATATTCGGCAATAGGAATATTGCGCGATTATTTTCTCCGCCCTTTTGCATCAGAGCCAATCAGAGTTCTCCTTCCACACTCGTCAGAGGTTAGCAACCAATAGGAACCTGCCTGCACGGACATTATATAAGCTCACTCCCAGCACCATTTCATTGCAGATTCAGAAGCTGGCTAGAGAGTGTGGAGGCTGTTTCTGTGTTCCTGTGTCTGTTCCTGATTGATTTATATCATCACCAGCATAGTGCTGCATTGCTATTTAGTGATTCCAGTGCATCTTTTCCAGTATATCAACTGCTTTTTTCAAAGCAATAGACCCAAGAGCTTTTTTCAAAGCTACGTTTTGTGCTGTTTTGTGCTGTTTTGTTCATCTTGTGTTACTGTTTGATCTTGCATCTTCGCTGTTCAGTGATATTTGCTAGTGATTTCAGTGCACATTTTGCTTAGTTTTTCCTAAAGAGCTTTTCTAAAAGCTAAGTTTTGTGTTGTTCAGTTTAGTTAAATTTTGTGTAGTAAGTGTACACACTGTTAGTGTACATTTATTTCATCTAGCTTAGCTTAGTGTGTGTTTAGTGTCTGTGTTTTGTGTTAAAAAAAAAAAAAAAAAAAAAAAAGTTAGTGTTTGTTTAGTGCTTTTTTTTTTTTTTTAATTTTGTAGTCCTTGTCTTTGGTGTACTACTTTTATTATAGTTTAGTAGCTGTCTGTGTACGTCTTTGTCTGCGTGCCTGTCTTGTAAAAAAAACACATAAAAACACATTTCCCCCCCCCCCAATAAAGTTTACCCCCCCACACACATCAGCAATAATGAGCGGCATCCGTGGCCGTGGCAGCAGGGGTAGGGGAGTTACTCCCAGTGCTGGGTCGCTGCCAGCACGGGGTACCTCTCGTGCCCCTACTAGTGGTAGAGGATCGGGTGCAAGGGGAGTCCGCCTGATCCGGGAGTTCTTCCCATCGGGCAGCCGCCCGATATTGCCATCTCAGGCTGAAGTAGTGGTGGATTACATGGGGCACAGCAGTGCCACTGAGTCGTCGGTCCCGACTCACAGTAGTACCACCATTACACCGGTGCCTGTAGTACCCCCCCCCCAGCCCCCAAGAGTCCAGCATCTTACTGTTCGACAGCGACAGTGAGAGGGATATCTTGGGGGAGGCCATGCATCAGGCAGACCTCCAGCTCTGTCCTGATGGTCAGGACCTTTTTGAAGGGATGGATGAGGAGGATGGGATACCTGCTGGCAGTATCCCAGAGACATCCCTTCAAACTGGTGCTGCTGTTTTGGTGCAGGAAACAGCAGCACCTAGTCAGACCCAGGCGTGGGTGAGGGGACAGCGGAGCCAGGCTAGAGGCTCCATGTCAGTTGGTTCCCTCAGACCAACACATCTCAGCCCTTGGTCTGACATCTCTGGGGGCGAAGAGGGTGACCCATCATGGTTGCCATCTGACGCGTCGGCTCACTACGTCAGTGACGACGGGGAAGGTAGGCACCCTGGTGAAACGGTGCGCCAGGTCACCACCAGGGAGACCATCGTCAGGGTCTCCACTGGTGATGGCAGCAGGAGGTGTCAGGAGGAGCAGCAGCAGCAGCAGCAGCAGCAGCAGGCAGCTCCACCTGTGCGCACCGAGTCCCAGCAGGTGCAAGTAAGCGTCACCCCATCTGACAGGAGGGCGGTGCTGAAGTCACCTGTCTGGAACTACTTTACCCTGGTGGCAGACAACCCTACCGTGGCCATCTGCCGGATTTGTAAAGTGAGGGTGAAGAGAGGGAAGTGTTTGGCTCGGGTGGGTACCACAGCCCTGAACCAGCACCTGAGGATAAACCACTGGGCGGTGTTTGACGAGATGAAGCGTGGTGGTGGTAGCAGCGCCACCACCACAAGTGAGCAGGGTACAGCAGCCCCTGCCACATCTTCATCTCTTTCCAGCAGGTTATGCCCCCCCGCTCCCTCTAGTAGAGGTACTGGTACCGGCAGCCAGACCTCTACTTCCACAGGACCCTCCGCGTCTGTGTCCCGCACTGCCGTCCGGCGCCAGGCGTCAATTTCAGACGCCTTTGACCGCACCACTCCCTTCCCCCCTGGAGACCGACGTGTGCGTTCCCTCAATGGGCTCCTGGCAAGGGTTATTGCCCAACATCTGCTGCCCTTCAACATAGTTGACAGCAACCCCTTCAGGCAGATGTTGGAGCAGGCCCAACCCCAATGGCGTGTCCCCAGCCGCCATTTCTTTGCCAGGACTGGTGTCCCTGCCCTACACCAGCACATTGTGCAGAATGTAACCCTGTCGCTGGATCACGCTGTCAGCGACAGGGTTCATCTGACAATGGATGGCTGGACCAGCAGGCATGGGCAGGGGCGCTACATCAGCTTCACGGCCCATTGGGTTTCCCTCCGAGGCGTCGGTGAGGGATCGGCGGCAACCGATCTTGTGGTGCCGCCCCGGGGTGTCCAGGGGAGAACTGCTGGTCTCCCTCAAGCCACTGTCTCCGCAGCTGCTGAGCCTCCCAGCAAGCGCCCCCGTAGCTACTCAAGTGTGGGGCACGTGCGCTGTCAGGCCGTGCTCCAGCTTGTTAGTTTAGGGGACCGGAGACACACTGGACAAGAAGTGCTGAAAGCACTTCAGGCTCAGGTCCAGAAGTGGCTGACACCCCGAAGGCTCCAGGCAGGTATGGTTGTGTGCGATAACGGCAGCAACCTACTCGCCGCCCTCAGTGCTGGCAGTCTGACCCACGTGCCCTGTCTGGCACATGTCCTCAACCTGGTGGTGCAGAAGTTCCTGCGCACTTATCCCGGGTTGAGTGACATTGTGCCAAAGGCGCGTAGGATTGCCAGCCACTTCAGGCGCTCCCCAACCGCTACCGCGTCCCTGTCCGAGTTGCAGCGGATCAACAGGCTGCCCCTTCACAGGCTGATTGTGGACAGTGTGACGCGGTGGAACTCCACCCTCCACATGCTGAAGAGGTTGTGGGAGCAGCGAAGGGCGGTGAAGGAGTACCTGATGGACCTAGGCACTGAGAGGACTTCACTACAACTCCCTTTCATCACCTGTGCGGAGTGGGGGCAGATACACCAGGTCTGCCAAGTGTTGTCCTCCTTCGAGCAGGCGACCAAGATGGTCAGCAGTGAGCATGTCGGCCTCAATAACGTGCTGCCAATAGTGTTCATGCTGGAGAGGACACTAGATCGCCTGCTCGAAGCTGGGGAGAGTGCCTTGGTGGAGCAGGAGGAGTCAGCAATGCTCCACCGAGACCAGGGCCAGGACGAGGAGGAGGAGGAAGATGATGATGATGAGGAGGAGGTGGTTGCTGGTGTCGTCCCGGAGTCAGGGCCTGGTCAGGAGGGAGAGCCGGTGTTGGGGGCACCGATAGTCCGGGGGTTGGGCATCTCTGAGCGTGACCAGCAGCGCCTCAGGGATGAAGAGTCGGACCTCATTGACCTGGGCAGCAGTGAGGAGTCTTCCCCATGGCTGCCCACATGCTGAGATGCCTCAGGAGGGACCCCCGGGTTAAGACCATCAAGGCGAGGGATGATTTCTGGATGGCCACCCTTTTGGATCCCAGGTGCAAGGGGAAACTGGAGCAGTTCATCCCAGCCAGCCGGAGGCAGCGCCGGATGGAGGAACTGCAGGCAGGCATTGTCAGCCGGTTGGAGCAGGCAACTCCCCGGCCTCCAGTTGTCCCCCCTCATCTCACCCAGCAGGTGGCTGCACCCAGCAGCAGCCGAGCAGGGGACCTAATGGATGAGATGAGGATGTTCTTCCAAACCGAGCGACCCAGTACCAGCACCAGCAGCAGCAGCAGTCACCACCAGCGGCTGGCCCACATGGTGGCAGACTACATGGCGTCCGTCGGTGCTTCTGACAGTATGAGCACCGACGACCCCATGGAGTACTGGGTTGCCAGATTGGACACCTGCCGCGAGCTCGCTCAGTATGCGCTGGAGTTATTGTCTTGCCCCCCCTCCAGCGTACTATCTGAGCGGACATTCAGCGCGGCAGGTGGGGTGGTCACGGACAAGAGGACCCGTCTGTCCACAGACTCCGTGGACAGACTCACATTCATAAAGATGAATGAGTCCTGGATCGGCGGTGACTTTCTGGCACCCGTCGTCGGTTCAGGGCGCTGAAGGGTCCCTTGTCATGCATTCCCTGATGGAGCCCCGGACCTGATGTATTTACAGTGCTGAATATGACTATTTTAACACCTGAGAAAATCAATGTTAATATTTGGTACAGTAGGCTTTCTTTGCAATTACAGCGGTCAAACCTTTCTTGTAGTTTTACACCAGCTTTGCACACACTGGAGGAGGGATTTTGGCCCACTCCTCCACACAGATCTTCTCTACATCAGTCAGGTTTCTGTGCTCTCGCTGAGAAACACGGAGTTTGAGCTCCCTCCAAAGATTCTCTATTGGGTTTAGGTCTGTAGACTGGCTAGGCCACGCCAGAACCTTGATATGCTCCTTACAGAGCCAATCCTTGGTTATCCTGGCTGTGTGCTTTGGGTCATTGTCATGTTGGAAGACCCAGCCTCGACCCATCTTCAAAGCTCTAACTCAGGGAAGGAGGTTGTTGCCCAAAATCTCGCAATACATGGCCACGGTCATCCTCTCCTTAATACAGTGCAGTCACCCTGTCCCATGTGCAGAAAAACACCACCAAAGCATGATGCTACCACCCCAATGCTTCACATTAGGGATGGCGTTCTTGGCATGGTACTCATCATTATTCTTCCTCCGAACACGGTTAGTGAAATTATGATCAAAAAGTTATATTATGGTCTCATCTGACCACATGATTTTCTCCCATGACTCCTCTGGATCAGTCAAGACACCTATGTCAGCAGTTATTTCACAACCTATATACTCTTATTAACACTGCTGTTCATCATGGCACCTCCTGCCCAAGTGATATGACTCTGTATCAACTACTACTGCTAATACTACTACTGCTGCTTCTGCTGCCCAGTCAAGACACCTATGTCAGCAGTTATTTCACACCCTATATACTCTTATTAACACTGCTGTTCATCATGGCACCTCCTGCCCAAGTGATATGACTCTGTATCAACTACTACTGTTAATACTACTACTACTGCTGCTGCTCAGTCAAGACACCTATGTCAGCAGTTATTTCACACTCTATATACTCTTATTACCACTGCTGTTCATCATGGCACCTCCTGCCCAAGTGATATGACTCTGTATCAACTACTACTGCTAATACTACTACTGCTGCTTCTGCTGCCCAGTCAAGACACCTATGTCAGCAGTTATTTCACACCCTATATACTCTTATTAACACTGCTGTTCATCATGGCACCTCCTGCCCAAGTGATATGACTCTGTATCAACTACTACTGTTAATACTACTACTGCTGCTGCCCAGTCAAGACACCTATGTCATCAGTTATTTCACACCCTATATACTCTTATTACCACTGCTGTTCATCATGGCACCTCCTGCCCAAGTGATATGACTCTGTATCAACTACTACTGGTAATACTACTACTGCTGCTTCTGCTGCCCAGTCAAGACATCTATGTCAGCAGTTATTTCACACCCTATATACTCTTATTAACACTGCTGTTCATCATGGTACCTCTTGCCCAAGTGATATGACTCTGTATCAACTACTACTGCTAATACTACTACTGCTGCTTCTGCTGCTGCTGCCCAGTCAAGACACCTATGTCAGCAGTTATTTCACACCCTATATACTCTTATTACTACTGCTGTTCATCATGGCACCTCCTGCCCAAGTGATATGACTCTGTATCAACTACTACTGCTAATACTACTACTGCTGCTTCTGCTGCTGCTGCTGCTGCCCAGTCAAGACACCTATGTCAGCAGTTATTTCACACCCTATATACTCTTATTACCACTGCTGTTCATCATGGCACCTCCTGCCCAAGTGATATGACTCTGTATCAACTACTACTGGTAATACTACTACTGCTGCTTCTGCTGCCCAGTCAAGACATCTATGTCAGCAGTTATTTCACACCCTATATACTCTTATTAACACTGCTGTTCATCATGGTACCTCTTGCCCTAGTGATATGACTCTGTATCAACTACTACTGCTAATACTACTACTGCTGCTGCTCAGTCAAGACACCTATGTCAGCAGTTATTTCACACCCTATATACTCTTATTAACACTGCTGTTCATCATGGTACCTCTTGCCCTAGTGATATGACTCTGTATCAACTACTACTGGTAATACTACTACTGCTGCTTCTGCTGCCCAGTCAAGACATCTATGTCAGCAGTTATTTCACACCCTATATACTCTTATTAACACTGCTGTTCATCATGGTACCTCTTGCCCTAGTGATATGACTCTGTATCAACTACTACTGCTAATACTACTACTGCTGCTGCTCAGTCAAGACACCTATGTCAGCAGTTATTTCACACCCTATATACTCTTATTAACACTGCTGTTCATCATGGTACCTCTTTCCCTAGTGATATGACTCTGTATCAACTACTACTGCTAATACTACTACTGCTGCTGCTCAGTCAAGACACCTATGTCAGCAGTTATTTCACACCCTATATACTCTTATTAACACTGCTGTTCATCATGGCACCTCCTGCCCAAGTGATATGACTCTGTATCAACTACTACTGCTAATACTACTACTGCTGCTTCTGCTGCTGCTGCTGCTGCTGCTGCCCAGTCAAGACACCTATGTCAGCAGTTATTTCACACCCTATATACTCTTATTACCACTGCTGTTCATCATGGCACCTCCTGCCCAAGTGATATGACTCTGTATCAACTACTACTGCTAATACTACTACTGCTGCTTCTGCTGCTCAGTCAATACACCTATGTCAGCAGTTAATTCACACTCTATATACTCCTATTACCACTGCTGTTCATCATGGCACCTCCTGCCCAAGTGATATGACTCTGTATTGTCAATGTCTACTACTACTACTACTGCTCAATCAAGACACCTATGTCACTAGTTATTTGCCACTCTATACTACTATTACCACTACTGATGCTGCTGCTGCTGTTCATCATGGCACCTCTTGCCCGAGTGATTTGACACTGTATTGTCAATGTCTACTACTACTATTACAGCTCAGTCAAGACACCTGTGTCCCAATTTTTTGGTACACTATTGACTACTATGACCACTACTGATGCTGTAAAGTCTTCCCCAAGTGTTTTTATGCTATCTAGTACTATTACCACTACTGCTTGTAAATCCTGCCTGTGTGATACTTAGTGGGAATGCTTTAACCACTTAAGCCCCGGACCAATATGCAGCCTAAAGACCCAAGGTGTTTTTACAGTTCGGGACTGCGTCGCTTTAACAGACAATTGCGCGGTCGTGCGACGTGGCTCCCAAACAAAATTGGCGTCCTTTTTTCCCCACAAATAGAGCTTTCTTTTGGTGGTATTTGATCACATCTGCGGTTTTTAGTTTTTGCGCTATAAACAAAAATAGAGCGACAATTTTGAAAAAAAAGCAATATTTTTTACTTTTTGCTGTAATAAATATCCCCCAAAAACATATATAAAAACATTTTTTTTCCTCAGTTTAGGCCGATACGTATTCTTCTACCTATTTTTAGTAAAAAAAATCGCAATAAGCGTTTATCGATTGGTTTGCGCAAAATTTATAGTGTTTACAAAATAGGGGATAGTTTTATTGCATTTTTATTTTTTATTTTTTTTTTACTACTAATGGCGGCGATCAGCAATTTTTTTCGTGACTGCGACATTATGGCGGACACTTCGGACAATTTTGACACATTTTTGGGACCATTGTCATTTTCACAGCAAAAAATGCATTTAAATTGCATTCTTTATTGTGAAAATGACAGTTGCAGTTTGGGAGTTAACCACAGGTGGCGCTGTAGGAGTTAGGGTGCACCTAGTATGTGTTTACAACTGTTTGGGGGTGTGGCTGTAGGAATGACGTCATCGATCGTGTCTTCCCTATAAAGGGAATGACGCGATCGATGCGCCGCCATAGTGAAGGACGGGGAAGCCGTGTTTACACACGGCTCTCCTCGTTCTTCAGCTCCGGGGAGCGATCGCGACGGAGCGGCTATAAACAAATAGCCGCGCCGTGGTCCCGGATCGCTCCCCGAGCGGACCCGACCTCCGCATGTAGCGGGGGGGGTCCCGATCGGACCCCCCACCCGCTAATAGGCGAGGACGTACCTATACGCCCATGTGCCTGTACGTGCCATATTGTGGACGTATATGTACATGGGGTGGTCCTTAAGTGGTTAATAAGCATTCCCAGTATGGATACCCGTAAATGTATTAATCTTAATTAGTGTGAATGCTTTAATAAACATTTCCAGTATTGATATCCGTAAATTTAGTAATCTTATTATTCCTTAAGTTTTTTGGTTCTGCGTAACTTCGGCATACTTTCAGCTATTGAGACCATTCAACTGTAAAAATGTTTGTCTCGTTCAGCTAATGATGGGACTTCTTCAAGTTTTTTTCGACTATTTACACTTTTATAAATTTTAAGCTTTTAGACCCTTTTTTTTAACATTGAAGTCAATGAGAACATCCTTTTCCCCTTTGAATTCACATGCCCTGCCAAAAGTTTCAGCTACTTCATACTTTCACTTACAGACACTAAACAAACTTTAAAGCGGTCACAAAATATTTAGCTATCCGGCTATGACTTTTCAGATCGTTATCGTTTACAATTTTTTGGTGAAAACGCAATTTACGTTTGGCGAATTTTTTACAAAAATGCAATCGGTTATAATGTAATCCTATGGAGGGGATTTAGAGTCTGTCATGTGACCTTAACATTGGAGATCTTTGTAATTAAAAATATCTTTAGAAAAAGGGGAAACAAATTGCTCTCACGCCCACAAGATCTACTTTTCATACACAATTTTTATATCAAAACGTAGCTATGCTTGTCTGGTTTCTGGCAATGTGATCAATTCTGCGATACGTATTTTAGTTTTAGTTATTGGAGCAACAGCCAGAAATTATGTCTCATAGACTCTCATGTTAAATTATCTAAAAAATGTTGCTGCAGAACTCACAAAGACGCTCTTTTCTAAATCGCAGACATGGCCACATTTTTAAGTTTATCAACATAAATTTCATATCGATGCGTTCACAAGGGCCGTGTATTTCAAACGGTGTAGTCGTTGTATCGATCGCATGTACGGTTGAGGATTTATTAAGCTTTGTTTGGAGGCTTAAATCATGTATTAGATCTGTGAATTAAAAGCGTTTGTAATGTTATTTCTTTCCATAAATAACTTTCCTGACCTCAGTGCAATATTCCTCCTCACTGACCTGGGGGGAGGGGAAACCTATTGAGGGGGGAGGGGTGACCAGGAAGTCAGCATACTCTATACTTTGCAGATAGAGAAAGAAGCTGTGTGTCCTAAAGATAGTGTAGTGGTTATGGTGAATGTCTTTGGCAAGGGGCTCAGCAATTAAGCTATTCAGCATTCCCACTCGCATTTTCCTCATGAAATGCATTGTCTAGTTATATTATATTTTAATACTACTGCTGCTGCCTCCATGCTGAGTAAAGCTTCATGACCTCTCTGGCACAGCGGATCCACCAACAGCCTCCGCTACAAGCTACCAGACCGGATCTAAACAGCAAGTGTAACTATAACAATGAACCTTATGTTAAACCCTGTTTTGCGGCATTTATACTGCAACCATTGGGCTGTCTGCAAGAGCTCATCTGCATTCTCTCTCTCTTTCTTGCTCTCCCTCTCTCTCTCTTTGTATATATATATATATTGTTGCTTTTGTTATGTTCATTTTTCAACAGTTTATTTTGTGTTCGTCGTGTCTGTGTCGTGTGCTTTAGTTTGTCCTAGGTTACTGTTAAATAAAATAATAGTATAAAATGTTTTTGCTTATTATGAAGTTAAATGTGTTGATGTTGATTTGTTTGATGTGAAGTTAGATGTGTTGAAAAACCTACAAATCTATCTCAAAAAGAAATGAAACTTTTCCAAAAAATAAGATTTTTTAATAAAAAAATAAATTCAGATATAACTCTGATTGCGTTTATGAAGCCGTTCCATTTCCGCAATATTTTCGGATTGCTGCTGCTCTAGCAGCGCATTTTGTTGCGTCAGGTAGCGGATCTTGCGTTGGTTTCGCAGGATCCTCTGGTGGGTTTTCTTGATGAGTGTGTTCTGCCTTATCATCTCTCTTGATACTGTTAGGATATAATAAAAAAACATTTGGATTTCAAAGAACGTTACCAAATAAATAAAATATTTTTTTTGCTTATTAATCAATCATTATCATGTGTATACACTTGTTATGTGTCTAACACATCCCGGGAGTGCAGAATTATTAGGCAAATGAGTATTTGGACCACATCATCCTCTTTATGCATGTTGTCTTACTCCAAGCTGTATAGGCTCGAAAGCCTACTACCGATTAGGCATATTAGGTAATGTACATCTCTGTAATGAGAAGGTGTGTGGTCTAATGACATCAACACTCTATATCAGGTGTGCATAATTATTAGTCAATTTCCTTTTCTTTGGCAAAATGGGCCAAAAGAAGGACTTGACAGACTCTGAAAAGTCCAAAATAGAGAGATATCTAGCAGAGGGATGCAGCACTCTTAAAATTGCAAAGCTTCTGAAGCGTGATCATCAAACAAAAGAAGCGTGTGGAAAAACAAAGGTGCAAAATAACTGCCCATGAACAGAGAAAAGTTAAGCGTGCAGCTGCCAAGATGCCACTTGCCACCAGATTGGCCATATTTCAGAGCTGCAACATCACTGGGGTGCCCAAAAGCACAAGGTGTGCAATACCCAGAGACATGGCCAAGGTAAGAAAGGCTGAAAGACGACGACCACTGAACAAGACACACAAGCTGCAACGTCAAGACTGTGCCAATAAATATCTCAAGAAAGATTTTTCTAAGGTTTTATGGACTGCTGAAATGAGAGTGAGTCTTGATGGGCCAGATGGAAGAGCCCGTGGCTGGATTGGTAAAGGGCAGGGAGCTCCAGTCCGACTCAGACGCCAGCAAGGTGGTGGTGGAGTACTGGTTTGGGCTGGTATCATCAAAGATGAGCTTGTGGGGCCTTTTCGGATTGAGGATGGAGTCAAGCTCAACTCCCAGTCCTACTGCCAGATTATGGAAGAGACCTTCTTCAAGCAGTGGTACAGGAAGAAGTCACCATCCTTCAAGAAAAACATGATTTTCATGCAGGACAATGCTCCATCACACGTGTCAAAGTACTCCACAGCGTGGCTGGCAAGAAAGGGTATTAAATAAAAAAAAGTAATGACATGGCCTCCTTGTTCACCTGATCTGAACCCCATTGAGAACCTGTGGTCCATAATCAAATGTGGGATTTACAAGGAGGGAAAACAGTACACCTCTCTGAACAGTGTCTGGGAGGCTGTGGTTGCTGCTGCACGCAATGTTGATGGTGAACAGATCAAAACACTGACAGAATCCATGGATGTCAGGCTTTTGAGTGTCCTTGCAAAGAAAGGTGGCTATATTGGTCACTGATTTGTTTTTGTTTTGTTTTTAAATGTCAGAAATCTGTATTTGTGAATGTTGAGATGTTATATTGGTTTCACTGTTAAAAATAAATCATTGAAATGGGTATCTATTTATTTTTTTGTTAAGTTGCCTAATAATTCTGCACAGTAATAGTAGTCACCTGCACACACAGATATCCCCCGAAAATAGCTAACATTAAAAACAAACTAAAAACTACTTCCAAAAATATTCAGCTTTGATATTAATGAGTTTTTGGGGTTCATTGAGAACATGGTTGTTGTTCAATAATAAAATGAATCCTCAAAAATACAACTTGCCTAATAATTCTGCACTACCTGTATACTTCTATCATAAATACCATATTATGGTTCTACAATCTGACAGGTGCGCTTCATATGTTGTCCATTTTTATATCTACATTTTATTGTTGAAATGTTATTAATCATTGTGCACATATTTACCTTCCTGAGCGAGGCTCACAGGACCGCTGTCTTCCTCCTGCTCGTCTGCTTGAGAAGTTGGGGTGGGGGGGGGAGCTCCTCAGCTTGCTCCTCAACAGGAGCTGGGGTTGGCGAGTGGGAGGGCCCTGGCTGCTCCTCCTCATCCATGTCCTCCTCTGCCGCATCCTCCTCCTCCTCCTCATCGGCCTGGCGCCTTCTGCGCTTGGCGCGAACAACTGGTATTGGAGCTCCTATAATAACACAATGTTCATATATTATAAAAATGTTTTCTAATGACGTATGCAAATTCTGTGTACTCTGCTGTATTGTATATGAATACAAATTGATTTATATAGACAGTTAACCAATGGGACAATGTTATATTAAAGGGTCTTGTGGGCACTACAGGGGACTGAGCGTGAGCTGGGATGCCACCATGTTAAAATGAGCTGTTTTTGTCTCCTTTGTTTTGTTCAGACGATCTCATGTTAAAAAAAGGGCCTGATGGAGCACACGGGATTACTATAACAACCCCACGCCTAACACAGGAATTTAGTGGGAATCTATATATATAAAACTCAACGTGTGTGTGCATGTATGTATGTATGTATGTTCCAGCATCACGTACAAACGGCTAAAGATATTTACATGAAACTTGGCACACAGGTTACTTATATGTCAGCCACAAACATAGGATAGGTGGTTTAACCCTTACCCACCCCCATTTGCCATGGTCGGGGTTTTTCTTTAAAGTCCCATTCAACTCTATGGGAAATACATGTTACTTCATAACAGCTGTAGATATTTCAATAACACTTGGTCACATGTTACCTATACGTCCACTTAAAGTATAGGATCGTTAATTTATCCCTTAACTACCCACTTTGGTGATGGTCTGGGTTTTTCTTTAAAGTCCCATGCAAAGCAATTGGAAAAGTATGTTCCCACATAACTTCTGTGTTCCTGTCTGCTGTCCCATGTCTTTTTTCAACAGTACTATGAATACCTTGGCTGGTGGTGATATATGTTAGCACAACATGGCATCTTGGTTAACAACATCTGACCTTACATGAATTACATATGACCTTACATAACTGTCACCAAAGGAGCTGCGGTGGCTCCACGCGATTGCCACTGTGCTGACAAGCGATTCACCTCTGCAGCTAGGGGTTCGGATCCCGCTCTCGGCTACATGTGAATTGAGTTTGGTGGTCTCAGCCCCGCCCCCGGTGGGTGTGCTATGCGAGGTTGGGTTGGGAGGACCCCCTCACACCCGCCATTGCCACCCGGGGCATGGAGAAAGGTGGCAGATTGCCTCTGGGGGAGGCCTCCCAACTCCTGCAGGCCGGCTCCTCTCTCTTTCGAGTTCACGCACAAAATACACTTTTGAAAAAAAAAACATAACTGTCAACAATAACTTACCTGGATGATATCTATCCCGAAGACGTCTGACCTGATCCATGTGGCGCCTCTTCAGGTCAGACCACTTCTTCACAATCGCCAGCTGATTGTGTTGGCCGCCGAAGTCGGCCATTAGGGCGCTGACCACAGCCTTTTTCTCTGGCTGCCTGCGGAGCTGGTCGTACCCTGTTTCCAGGAACTTCTGCAAGATGAAGAACAAAGTATATTGTAATACTTCTGTTGACAGCCTTATGGATATATGACGTAAATGTATGCTATTCAACAATTGGAAGCATTCTCGCCTTATTAATCAATGACAGGGGTAACATGACAGATTTTATATCCTGCCATTTCGGTCGCCACCTTTTTTGCATAAATATAGCAGCCATTATCATTTGCATAATTATGTATATATTATTAACAACACAGGATACACGTATAGGGGAGATATGCGTTGCTAACTCTTTTCCCTGTCAGGAGCCTAACGCCCCGGGGGGTCAGAGACGGGACCTTTTCGGAGGACCACTGACGTATGTACCCGTCGCAGTTTTTTGTGATGTCACTCTTTAGGTGTGTGCACATTTTTCACTGCACCGGGTGGAGTTTTTGGGTTGTGTTTTGCACGCCACAGGCTTTTCAACAGAAAAAAAACAGCTGGAGGCAGAATGGTTGCAAAACACTACGGGTTTGTTACCTAACTCAGGGTTTCAAGACCAGTCCACCTCCAGCTGTTGCAAAACTACTACTCCCATCAGCCACGGTCTGTCAGTGCATGCTAAGAATTTTACTTTTGCTGCATCTAGGGTGCCACAGTTTAGAGACCCGTGCATAAAGGCCTGAAAAATGTGGGCCTGCAGAACTTACAATACTAGAAGTGCCAGCATTCCCAGGCATGCTGGAAGTTGTAGTTCTGCAACATCTAAAGGGCAATATGTATTCAAACGTCCTTGGGCCTTGAGGACACTGAAGTCAGGACGTTCGCATACGTCCTATGTCCAAAAAAATGTTAAATTCATTATGCTAAATAACAAGGAAAAGTGCCTAAATACACATTTACCAACCAGGGTGTCTGCAGCTGTCCAGGCATGCTGGGACTTGTAGTTTTGTAAAAGCAGGAGACACATTGTTTGTGAAATACTAATATCTGATCATATATACTAACTTTTAAACTAGACTAAAATGCAGTTGAAGATAATGAAATAACAGTGGTCAAAATACTTACACAAATCAGCATCTTTTCCTCAGATACAGTGAAATTACTTCCAACCATCTTGCTCTGCGATTGCGTTGCGATCATAAAGTTGGAAACTGGCAAGGGTCCAGGAAATGGTTGCGTGTTGTTCGCGTGTTGTTCGCGCGATTGCGCTGCTTGGACCGAGATGGGTCCATATGGCTTCGGCTGTATGGACCACAGTAACTCTTTTCCCTGTCAGGAGCCTAACGCCCCGGGGGGTCAGAGACGGGACCTTTTCGGAGGACCACTGACGTATGCAACCGTCGCAGTTTTTTGTGATGTCACTCTTTAGGTGTGTGCAAATTTTTCCTTGCACCGGGTGGAGTTTTTGGGTTGTGTTTTGCACGCCACAGGCTTTTCAACAGAAAAAAAACAGCTGGAGGCAGAATGGTTGCAAAACACTACGGGTTTGTTACCTAACTCTGGGTTTCAAGACCAGTCCACCTACAGCTGTTGCAAAACTACTACTCCCATCAGCCACGGTCTGTCAGTGCATGCTAAGAATTTTACTTTTGCTGCATCTAGGGTGCCACAGTTTAGAGACCCGTGCATAAAGGCCTGAAAAATATGGGCCTGCAGAACTTACAATACTAGAAGTGCCAGCATTCCCAGGCATGCTGGAAGTTGTAGTTCTGCAACATCTAAAGGGCAATATGTATTCGAACGTCCTTGGGCCTTGAGGACCCTGAAGTCAGGACGTTCGCATACGTCCTATGTCCAAAAAAATGTTAAATTCATTATGCTAAATAACAAGGAAAAGTGCCTAAATACACATTTACCAACCAGGGTGTCTGCAGCTGTCCAGGCATGCTGGGACTTGTAGTTTTGTAAAAGCAGGAGACACATTGTTTGTGAAATACTAATATCTGATCATATATACTAACTTTTAAACTAGACTAAAATGCAGTTGAAGATAATGAAATAACAGTGGTCAAAATACTTACACAAATCAGCATCTTTTCCTCAGATGCAGTGAAATTGCTTCCAACCATCTTGCTCTGCGATTGCGTTGCGATCATAAGTTGGAAACTGGCAAGGCTCCAGGAAATGGTCGCGTGTTGTTCGCGCGATTGCGCATGCGCGATCGAAAAATCGCAATCGCAATATGTTTTTTGGCTAAAATATCATAAATATTCGATTTCAGAGTGCTGCTACAGCAGTTTTCGAAATATCTGCAATCAATTTCGCATTCGCATTTTGTGAAATTGCGTTAAAATATCTCGAATATTCGATTTCAGAGTGAGCCAATCAGAGCGCTCCTACAGCATTTCTCGAAATTGCGCAATAAATATCGCATTCGCATGTTGCGATATTTCGATAAAATATAACGAATATTCTGAGCCAAACGGAGTGCTCCTCCAGCATTTGTCCAAATTGCGCAATAAATATCGCATTCGCATTTTGCGAAATTTCGATAAAATATCACGAATATTCTGAGCCAATCAGAGTGCTCCTACCGCAGTTATCAAAAAATCGCAATTATTTTCGCATTCGCAATAGCGAAAAATCGCAATCATTTAATTTCGATAAAATATCACGAATATTCGAATTTAGCGAATATATCTCGAATATTCGAATATATATTCGAGATATATCGCGAAATCGAATATGGCATATTCTGCTCAACACTATCTGGGACACCAAATCACTTGAAACTTCTTGGATAGATTTGGGAAGTTCAGAACTTAGACTGTTCAATGTTTCAAGAAAGAATTATTGAGGTTAAGGCACATTATGGTACATTTTGGTGTGATTAACCAAATGAGCTGAAATTTACAAAGTATGTTGGCATAGATACAGCCTTCTATGTGAAGTTTGGGGAAAATTGGTTAACATTTAAGGTCTTTTTTGTACGTTAAGCCCTCAAAAAAACAAGTTTAATGTCCCTAGTTTGCCTTGTGGAACACCAAATTGCACAAGACGTATAGAATAGGTTTGGAATGTTGAGATCTTAAGCTGTACAAAGTTTCAGGGAAATTGATTAAGGTTTAGGCACTTTATTGCTCGTTAAGCTACATTAAGCCAATTTCACAATAATAGCCAGATTCACAAATAGTTACGCCAGCATATCAGTAGATATGCCGACGTAACTCTGAATCTGCGCCGTCGTAAGTTTAATGCCGCGTACACACCATCACTTTATGTGATGAAAAAAAAACGACACTTTCTGTGAAGTAAAAAATGACGTTTTTGAAACTTCAATTTTCAAAGACGAAGTTGCCTACACACCATCGTTTTTCTCACAATGTTCTAGCAAAGTGAGGTTACGTTCCACCACGTTTTACCATTGAAGCTCGCTTCATAAGTAGCTTCTGGGCATGCGTGGATGAAAAAACGTCTTAGAAAACGACGTTTTTTGCTACACAAGGTCAATTTCTGTGAAGTAAAAAGTGCACTTTTGAAAAACGACACATAAAATTGAAGCATGCTTCAATTTTTTTTGGTCGTTTTTTACAAGACATAAAACAACGTTTTCCCCCACACACAGTCAATTAAAGTGACGTTTTTAAAAACGTCATTTTTTTTCATCACATAAAGTGATGGTGTGTACGCGGCATAAGTGTATTCTCAAACTGAGATACACTTAAACCTAGCTAAGATACGACAGCCTGCGCCGTCGTATCTTAGGGTGCAATATTTAGGCTGGCCGCTAGTTGGCGCTTCCGTTGGCCGCTAGGTTGGCGCTTCGGCGTAGAATATGTAAATGCCTAGATATGCCGATGCACGAACGTACGTGCGCCCGTCGCAGTAAAGATACGCCGTTTACGAAAGGCGTTTTCCGGCGTAAAGTTATTCCATCAAATAGCTGGCCTAGTCAATGTTAAGTATGGCCGTCGTTCCCGCGTCGAAATTTAAAATGTTTACGTTGTTTGCGTAAGTCGTCCGTGAATAGGGCTGGACGTAATTTACGTTCACGTCAAAACCAATACGTTCTTGAAGGGTACTTTGGAGCAATGCACACTGGGATATGTACACGGACGGCGCATGCGCCGATCGTAAAAAACGTCAATCGCATCGGGTCACCCTCCATTAACATAAAACACGCCGTCTCATCCTCATTTGAATTAGGCGCTCTTACGTTGGCCCCATTTACGCTACGCCGCCGTAAGTTAGGAGGCAAGTACTTTGTGAATACAGTACTTGCCTCTCTGACTTAAGGCGGCGTAGCATAAATACAATACGCTACGCCGCCTTAACCACTTAAGCCCCGGACCATTTTGTTGCTAAATGCCCAGGCCAGGTTTTGCGATTAAGCACTGCGTTGCTTTAACAGACAATTGCGCGGTCGTGCGACGTGGCTCCCAAACAAAATTGGCGTCCTTTTTTCCCCACAAATAGAGCTTTCTTTTGGTGGTATTTGATCACCTCTGCGGTTTTTATTTTTTGCGCTATAAACAAAAATAGAACGACAATTTTGAAAAAAATTCAATATTTTTTACTTTTTGCTATAATAAATATCCCCCAAAAACATATATAACATTTATTTTTTTCCTCAGTTTAGGCCGATACGGATTCTTCTACCTATTTTTGGTAAAAAAAAATCACAATAAGCGTTTATCGATTGGTTTGCGCAAAATTTATAGCGTTTACAAAATAGGGGATAGTTTTATTGCATTTTTATAATTTTTTTTTTTTTACTACTAATGTCGGCGATCAGCGATTTTTTTTGTGACTGCGACATTATGGCGGACACTTCGGACAATTTTGACACATTTTTGGGACCATTGTCATTTTCACAGCAAAAAATGCATTTAAATTGCATTGTTTATTGTGAAAATGACAGTTGCAGTTTGGGGCGCTGTAGGAGTTGGGGTTCACCTAGTGTGTGTTTACAACTGTAGGGGGGTGTGGCTGTAGGACTGACGTCATCGATCGAGTCTCCCTATAAAAAGGATCACTCGATCGATGCAGCCGACACAGTGAAGCACGGGGAAGCTGTGTTTACATACGGCTCTCCCCGTTCTTCAGTTCCGGGGAGCGATTGCGACGGATCGGCTATAAACGAATAGCCGCGCCGTCGTCCCGGATCGCTTCCCGCGGGTATCCGACCCGCCGCATGTAGCAGGGGGGGTCCCGATCGGACCCCCGACCCGCGGAAAGGCGGGGATGTACATGTACGCCCATATGCCTGTACGTGCCATTCTGTGGACGTACATGTACATGCGGCGGTCGGCAAGTGGTTAAAGATACGCGCCTCTACCTGAATCTGGCTATTTATGTTTTAGTATTGTAAAATATAGCTTAATGTGAATAACTTTTGGTGTGACAAACCAATTGAGCTGAAATTTTCTGAATATGTTGGCATGGAAAGAGTCTTCTATTGTGTGAAGTTTGGGGGAAATTGGTTAACAAAAAACAAGCTTAATGTCCCTAGTTTGCCTTGTGGAACACCAAATCGCACAAGGTCGAGATCTTGGGCTGTGCAAAGTTTCAGGGCAATTGATTGAGGTTCAGGCACTTTTTTGCTCGTTAAGCTACATTAAAGGGTCACTAAAGGAATTTTTTTTTTTTAGCTAAATAGCTTCCTTTACCTTACTGCAGTACTGGTTTCATGTCCTCATTGTTCGTTTTGGCTTTGAAGTTGCTGTAATTCTGCTGTGATCTCCACACTTCCTGGTTGCCTGTTTCCTTATAACCATCATACTGGGAGATTTTCACGGTGGTCTAAGCTGTCATTACTGTGTGTCTAAAACTCAGATTCATTTTAAAAACAAAACACTGCCCTGGATGTGTTTGTTTTTGTTCTGTGAGTCTTCCCGACTCACCTCTCACCCGGAACTTCATGTATGTCCTTTAAAATCTAAAGTGAAACTAGAGGCACATTATATGATAGATTAAATTCAAATTTTAATCATTTTTAAAGGGAATCAGTTAACTTTTATGTCTCTATACCCAATAAACAGTCATTTCAGCAAAAAAAAATTGAGATTAGAGGAAAATGTCCATTGATAACAGGGTTGAAAACGAACAGATAGCAAGCACCTTCCACCTGGATTTTCAAAGACACCGCGTGGGACAAAAAATCCCCCTCTGGGGTACGCACTCACCGGAAAGCTAAAAAGCAAGGCGATGTATGAATATCCACAGACTGATACTGATACAAATCTTCATAACCAAAGGTAATCAAAGTTGTCTGCTGCAATTAGATACAAAAACACAGAGAAAAGCATATAGCGTAATTCCGTTTATTGGATCAAAAGAAGTCCCCACATAACATATAAAATCCCTTCAGTTTATGCACGTACATCACATATACAGTGAGGAAAATAAGTATTTGAACACCCTGCTATTTTGCAAGTTCTCCCACTTGGAAATCATGGAGGGGTCTGAAATTGTCATCGTAGGTGCATGTCCACTGTGAGAGACATAATCAAAAAAACGTTTTCCAGAAATCACAATTTATGATTTTTTAACTATTTATTTGTATGATACAGCTGCAAATAAGTATTTGAACACCTGTCTATCAGCTAGAATTCTGACCCTCAAAGACCTGTTAGGCTGGGTTCACACTACTACACTACTTTCATCCTACTTTGCTCTGTGTTCAATGTTTCCCTATGAGAGCGTCTTGTAGCGTCCTACACAAGTCGGTCCGACTTTGAAAATGCTCCCTGTACTACTTTTGGTCCTACATTGATCCTACTTCAGGCCCATTGAATATCATTGAAGTCGGACCAAAGTAGTATCCTGTTCATGAAAGTAGGATGGATGTAGGACCAATGTAGGATAAATGTAGGACCAATGTAGCAGAGCAAAGAAGGATGAAAGTAGTGTAGTAGTGTTAACCCAGCCTCAGTCTGCCTTTAAAATGTCCACCTCCACTCCATTTATTATCCTAAATTAGATGCACCTGTTTGAGGTCATTAGCTGCATAAAGACACCTGTCCACCCCATACAATCAGTAAGAATCCAACTACTAACATGGCCAAGACCAAAGAGCTGTCCAAAGACACTAGAAATACAATTGTACACCTCCACAAGGCTGGAAAGTGCTACGGGGAAATTGCCAAGCAGCTTGGTGAAAAAAGGTCCACTGTTGGAGCAATCATTAGAAAATGGAAGAAGCTAAACACGACTGTCAATCTCCCTCGGACTGGGGCTCCATGCAAAATCTCACCTCGTGGGGTCTCAATGATCCTAAGAAAGGTGAGAAATCAGCCCAGGACTACACGGGAGGAGCTGGTCAATGACCTGAAAAGAGCTGGGACCACCGTTTCCAAGGTTACTGTTGGTAATACACTAAGACGTCATGGTTTGAAATCATGCATGGCACGGAAGGTTCCCCTGCTTAAACCAGCACATGTCAAGGCCCGTCTTAAGTTTGCCAATGACCATTTGGATGATCCAGAAGAGTCATGGGAGAAAGTCATGTGGTCAGATGAGACCAAAATAGAACTTTTTGGTCATAATTTCACTAACCGTGTTTGGAGGAAGAAGAATGATGAGTACCATCCCAAGAACACCACCCCTACTGTGAAGCATGGGGGTGGTAGCATCATGCTTTGGGGGCGTTTTTCTGCACATGGGACAGGGCGACAGCACTGTATTAAGGAGAGGATGACCGGGGCCATGTATTGCGAGATTTTGGGCAACAACCTCCTTCCCTCAGTTAGAGCTTTGAAGATGGGTCGAGGCTGGGTCTTCCAACATGACAATGACCCGAAGCACACAGCCAGGATAACCAAGGAGTGGCTCTGTAAGAAGCATATCAAGGTTCTGGCGTGGCCTAGCCAGTCTCCAGACCTAAACCCAATAGAGAATCTTTGGAGGGAGCTCAAACTCCGTGTTTCTCAGCGACAGCCCAGAAACCTGACTGATGTAGAGAAGATCTGTGTGGAGGAGTGGGCCAAAATCCCTCCTCCTGTGTGTGCAAACCTGGTGAAAAACTACAAGAAACGTTTGACCTCTGTAATTGCAAACAAAGGCTACTGTACCAAATATTAACATTGTTTTTCTCAGGTGTTCAAATACCTTTTTGCAGCTGTATCATACAAATAAATAGTTTAAAAAAATCATACATTGTGATTTCTGGAAAAAATTTTTTTGATTATGTCTCTCACAGTGGACATGCACCTACGATAACAATTTCAGACCCCTCCATTATTTCCAAGTGGGAGAACTTGCAAAATAGCAGGGTGTTCAAATACTTATTTTCATCACTGTAAATAAGAAGCGCTTATAATCACCGTCTCCAGCCAAGGAGAAGAGCCGTGCTGACCAAATGTGTTCCACTGGAAACAAACGCTTCCTGGTTGCAGACAAGGCTTCGGTGGAGCGCAAGTGTCACTTCCTGGCGTCGTAGAAGTCATGCCCTGACGTGTTTCGTCATAGGACTTCGACAGAGGGCGTGTCTATACGACGGCGGACGAGGATTTAAATAGGCCGTACGTTCGGGCCAGCTCCAATCAGCGTACAGAAGGGGCGGATCATGGTGCCTGTCCCGCCCTGCTAATGTTAGCTGACGCTGTAGGTAGCGGACCGAATCGGGGCCAAACACAATAACAATGCACACGTAACACTTATATCAAAGCCAATGACGGCTGAACACATAGTAGTATTGCGGGCATTACACAGGTATAAAAGTATAATGTGGACATCATCCATTTCATGATCATGCTAATTCACATTATTATGGAAAAATTTGATTTAAAAATATAAGCATTAAAAATAAATCATGCAAGCATTAAAAAATCATACTAGACAGCCATATTGACATATGGCAATCTGTATAATCATAAATCTAAAAACGGTAATCAAATATCAAAATTCAATAAACAGCTCAGTCATATATAAACATATTCAGTTATATATACAAAACGATATGATTAAACCATAATGACACACAGACTCCATCTAGTGGTGGTTTAACATATCAACAGAGAGCACACATACTATCTGAAAATGGTCAGCTTATAAAGCCAACATACAGGCAAAAGTGCAAAAAATTGCAAAATGCAAAAAATGCAAGAAATGCAATAAGGATTAGTAAAAAATGGACTAAAACACAGCTAAAAAGGTCCACAAATAATACATATTACATAATATACAGCTGAAAGACAATCCACATCAGATATATTCTATCATAATATGGGAAACTAAAACACATAAAGCTGATTTAATAAGATACACCCCAAAATGTCCATTAGTAATCACTAATGAAACAATTGATATCTAGATCAATGTTCAGGCCCCTAGGGGCAAGAGTATCAGCCAAGAAGATCGATTGAGTCTCTCTTTTAGATAGATCTCGCACTAAATTGGATCCTCTCCATGTAGGTTTAAGGTGATCAATGCCCCAAAATTTCAAGCCACCAGGATCCTGATTGTGGTGTAACGTAAAATGTAAAGAAACATTATGATCTTTAAAACCTAAAAGTATATTGGCAATATGTTCTCCAATACGTACTTTAAGTTGACGTTTAGTACGTCCAATATACAATAACCCGCAAGGGCATTGGAGAGCGTATACTACATGAGTAGTGTTGCATGTAATAAATTCACTAATAGTGAACTCCTTATTGTTGGAACTGGAGGTGAATTTTTTCACTGCTCGCAAAGGTCGAGTGATCTCACGACATGCCCTACACTTTCTGCATCACAATCCCAAAAACTTGACGGCCTAGTTGGGGGATCTAAAATCTTGCGCACCAATTTATCAGAAAAGCTCTGAGCCTTTCTATATATAAAACCTGGTTTATCCGGTAATACTTTCATTAAGACTTTGTCCATCAACAGGATATGCCAATGTTTGGCGAAAATTTCTTCTATCTCCTTATATTGGACATGATAACCAGATATAAAATTCCATTCACGGTTATTGGAGGACCTTACAACCCCTCTATCTGAGAAAAACTCATCACGAGGTTGTAAAGCCAGTTCATTTATAATAGAATCCAACACTTCTATTTTATAGCCCTTCTCCATAAATTTATGTTTTATGATTTCAGCTTGTGTCATGAAATCAGTGGTTTCTGTGCAGTTCCTCTTTACACGTGTGAGCTGCCCCTTAGGTATATTTTTCAACCACATGGGGTGGTGCCCACTACTCACAGGAAGATAGCTATTGGAATCTGTTGGTTTGAAAAAATCTTTTGTTGAAAGGCCCCCATCTGATCTAAAAATTTCTAAATCTAAGAAATTGATCGAGTCGCGGCTAATAGTACTAGTCAGAACAATATTCCTATTATTGGAATTGAGTTCATCTAAAAATATTTGTAAAGACGAAATAGGACCATCCCATATAAAAAAAACAGGTCGTCAATGTATCTTTTGTAGAACAAAAGGGATGGGCGTGGGATCGAAAAAATAAATTTGTCCTCCCACTCACCCATAAACATATTAGCTATGCTCGGGGCAAAACGAGCCCCCATTGCTACTCCCCTACATTGAGAATAGAACTCTCCTCCATACCAAAAAAAGTTATGCCCAAGACAAAAATCTAACGCATTCCTTAAGAACACTTTTTTGTTATGAGAGATATCATCACGTTGGCTAAGGCTCCAATTAAGTGCTAGGAGTCCGTCATCGTGCTGGATGACCGTGTACAAAGACGTGATGTCTGCCGTCATGAGATATACCTCCTCTCCAGTTCAATATTCTGTAACATTTGAAAAAAAGGCTTTTAGTGTCTTGTAGATACAGGTCTAAATATTGACCTAATCTTGATGTCAATGACCCTATCCCATTGACAAGATACACAAGGACACTCTAGTGTCCTCTCTCAGAGCAACGCGCGTCACTTATCTGTCTCGGAGGAAGCCTCGTCATGGAGGTGGCCCGCAGCCATTGCTTCTGGGAGTTGTAGTCTGTGGCTGCGCGCACAAGCTCCCTGCTCACAGTGGGTATAGTGTCTGGAGAGCAGTGCAGCAGCCTCAGGAAAGGAGAGGAAAGTCATGTTGGTTCTTTCTAACATCTCCTTGTTTCATGTCTGCAGTCTCTGACCATCTCCTGTATCATGTCCACAGTCTCTTACCATCTCTTTTATCATGCCTGCAGTCTCTGACCATCTCCTTGTTTCATGTCTGCAGTCTCTAACCATCTCCTGTATCATGTCTGCAGTCTCTGATCATCTCCTGTATCATGTCTGCAGTATCTGACCATCTCTGGTATCATGTATGCAGTCTCTGACCATCTCTGGTATCATGTCTGCAGTCTCTGACCATCTCTGGTATCATGTCTGCAGTCTCTGACCGTCTCTGGTATCATGTCTGCAGGCTCTGACCATCTCTGGTATCATGTCTGCAGTCTCTGACCATCTCTGGTATCATGTCTGCAGTCTCTGACCTTCTCCTGTACTATGTCTGTAGTATGTCTGGCGGCTCTTTCTACCAGACTCTCTCTGTGTCCATTAGAGACTCCCCTCCAAGCTCCATTCCTGTAATTTGTTTATTGTTAAGAGATTATGAGAGGATCCCAGGGTAATGAAGACTCCTTAGGGGAGCATCTCTGTGTTTGAGTTGTTGACATAGAAACGTTTGTAATGGGGAGGAGTTAGTAAGATGACCACGCCCATGTGGGGGTGCCAGAAATATTTCTGCACCCAGGCGTTGGTGACCCTAGGATCGACCCTGTGTGCCACTTTTTAGACTGTGCACCGGTTTCAACTCTATTACTGCCACAATGTACAGCACATCACATGTCAGTGGTAATAGTGGTTGTGGTGGGGGGGTCGGGAGTTTACACACATTTCTGGCAGCTGAAGCCGCCAGTATGTGTATATCAGACAAGCCCACTGTCAGATGGATCACTCTGGTAAAACCTGTTCCCCCTCCAAGTGCCCCCTCCATGCTTCCTGGGTTATGTATGCCCACTGATGGACCCAGGAAAAGCATGGAGGGTATGGTCGGGTAGAGTGGAGGAAGACCAGACATCCATTCTGTCTCCTCTTCTGTGAAAAAAACAACAACAGGCGCCACTTAGAAAAGACTGTAAACTTTTAATGTATAAACAGCATCAAGTTACTCACATAGAAGTTACTGTATTTCGGCATAAAGATGGGGTCCATAGGACAGTCAGTCTCTCGGCTGTGTTGGTAAAGTCCACTTGTAGCAGCTGCTGTGTGTTGCAAAGATGAACGCATGTGCTTGTTTTCCCATACAAGAGGTTTCCGGGTGTGCGGCAGCTGGGTGGAGGGCTGGAGCGCACGCTGGGACACAACGGCGTGAAGAGGGGATGACGTCACAGGACCCAGAATGCAACGGGTTTCAGTGCTGGCACTGTGAGTTCTGGGGGATCACAGCGCGCACCTTTCTCAAGCTAATTGGAAAGGCTGTAAATAGACTGCTTTTGTATGCCTATGGGGTGTTGCCACCTAGTGGAGAAAAGTGCAAACGACCTTAACAAAGATGAGGAATTATGCACTAATGCTGGCAAATTATTTGGAACAACAAGAAAATAATGGAGTGTGCACTCAGATATAAAAGATTCGTACAAATACATAAAAATACATTAAAGGACCCAGAGGAAATATATAAATAAATAAATAAATATAAGGAGAGTTTTGGCCAAATACAAAATTATTATGCAACTCTGTTTTTTAAAAAGAGTATATATACCAGCACTGAAACGCATTGCATTCTGGGTCCTGTGACGTCATCCCCTCTTCACGCTGTTGTGTCCCAGCGTGCGCTCCAGCCCTCCACCCAGCTGCCGCACAGTTTACCCGGAAACCTCTTGTATGGGAAAACAAACATCTGCGTTCATCTTTGCAACACACAGCAGCTGCTACAAGTGGACTTTACCAACACAGCCGAGAGACTGACTGTCCTATGGACCCCATCTTTATGCCTAAATACAGTAACTTCTATGTGAGTAACTTGATGCTGTTTATACATTAAAAGTTTACAGTCTTGGCGGCTGCATCGATCGAGTGATCCCTTTTATAGGGAGACTCGATCGATGACATCAGTCCTACAGCCACACCCCCCTACAGTTGTAAACACACACTAGGTGAACCCTAATTCCTACAGCGCCCCCTGTGGTTAACTCCCAAACTGCAACTGTCATTTTCACAATAAACAATGCAATTTAAATGCATTTTTTGCTGTGAAAATGACAATGGTCCCAAAAATGTGTCAAAATTGTCCGAAGTGTCTGCCATAATGTCGCAGTCACGAAAAAAATCACTGATCGCCGCCATTAGTAGTAAAAAAATAAAAAAAAATAAAACTATCCCCTATTTTGTAAACGCTATAAATTTTGCGCAAACCAATCCATAAACGCTTATTGAGATTTTTTTTTACCAAAAATAGGTAGAAGAATACGTATCGACCTAAACTGAGGAAAAAAAATGTTTTTATATATGTTTTTGGGGGATATTTATTATAGCAAAAAGTAAAAAACAACACATTTTTTGTTTCAAAATTGTCGCTCTATTTTTGTTTATAGCGCAAAAAATAAAAACTGCAGAGGTAATCAAATACCACCAAAAGAAAGCTCTATTTGTGGGGAAAAAAGGACGCCAATTTTGTTTGGGAGCCACGTCGCACGACCGCGCAATTGTCTGTTAAAGCGACGCAGTGCCGAATTGTAAAAACCCCTTGGGTCATTTAGCAGCATATTGGTCCGGTCCTTAAGTGGTTAAATGTCAATCGTTTTGAATAGTTTCTGTAAAATTTCACGTTGTAAGTAAAAATCACAGCTTGTCAGTGCATTTTCTAGGTTTTAAAAAAGTCGTAGGGGTTGGCAACACTGAGTACCGCGTATATGTAATTTTATATGGACAGTGTGGCCGTCAGTAATACTAAAACAGGGCATGTAGCGGCTGTGAGACCATTCACTCACCTGTTCTCACAGCTGATCTAGCCGTGGGCTTAATTAAAAAAAAAAAATTTTGCTCGATTTGGAAACCGCTGTTTGGCATTGCATTAGGGTGGATATAAATCAATAAATGAAAAAAAAAATCTGTTTTTTGTTTTGTTTTGTTTTTATCGATTTATTTTTTTGTTTTTTTTATAACTCGAGTAAAAATCGATCTAAAGATAGTTTTCTATTTAAGATACATTAATAATTTAGTTTATTCGGTATAAAATGGAGCTTAGTTATGTAGCATGAGGCTGTATATTCTGCAATATTTAAATTTTTGGTAAACTCATTTAGCCCGGGTTCACACTATAGCGATGCGGGAACCAACGTGATTGCAGTGCCGGTCCCTCATCACATCTCTCCCCCAGAGGGCAGTTCATACTGCCCTCTGCAAACCGATGCGGGTGTCAATACAATGTTAATGTCACCCCCAGATCAAGATGATTTAAATCAAGCCTTTTTACTAGTGATTTAAATCAAATCCACCCTGCATTGCATGCTATTATTGAGCTTATGATATACCAGATCATTGATCCCCCAGCTGATCTCTTCCTAGCATGTCTGATGCATGCATAGTCTTAGACAAAAGTGCATAACTTTACATTTATCAACATTAAACCTAATTTTGCCACACAGTTTCCCAATAAAACAGAGCATTGAGGTTGGCTTGTAAGTTGGAGACATACTGTAAGGACGTTATTCCATTGCAAGAAATGCTCAAGTTCAGTTACATTTGATGCTGACCATTTGCGGACTGCAGTCTTCAAGTCATTCCACAGATTTTCAATGGTGTTTAAGTCTTAGCTCTGACTTGGCCATGCAAGGGCACTCACCTTTTTCTCCTTCAACCACTATGTGCTAATTTTTGCTGTGTGCTTTGTGTCATTGTCATGTTGGAAGGTAAATCTTCTTCCCATTGACAACCTTCTGGCAGCGGGCAGCAGATTTTCCACTGTAGAGAAACATCCTTATACCATGGTTTACTATAGGAATGGTGTTATTTGGATGGTGAGCTGTATTGGATTTCTGCTAGACATATTGGGGCAGATCCACAAAGGTATTACGCCGGCGTATCTCTTGATACGCCGCGTAATTTCAAATTTTGCGTGTTGTATCTTTGTTTTGTATCCACAAAACAAGATACAACGGCATCTCGGCTAGATCCGACAGGCGTACGTCTTAGTACGCCGTCGGATCTAAGCTGCAATTTTTCGGCGGCCGCTAGGTGGTGTTTCCGTCGAATTCCGCGTTGAGTATGCAAATTAGCTAGTTACGGCGATCCACGAATGTCCGTCCGTCCGGCGCATTTTTTTACGTCGTTTGCGTTTGGCTTTTTCCGGCGTATAGTTAAAGCTGCTGTTATGACGCGTACTCAATGTTAAGTATGGTCGTCGTTCCCGCATAGAAATTTGACATTTTTACGTCGTTTGCGTAAGTCGTTCGCGAATAGGGATTTATGTAGAATGACATCACCGTCTGAAGCATTGGCTTGTTCTGGGTTAATTTCGAGCATGCGCACTGGGATACCCCCACGGACGGCGCATGCGCAGTTAAAAAAAAACTTTGTTTACGTCGGGTCACAAGGTATTTACGTAAAACACGCCCCCATTACATCCATTTGAATTCCGTGCCCTTACGCCGCCAAAGATACACTACGCCGCCGTAACTTACGGCGCAAATTCTTTGTGGATTAAAAAAAAAAAATAAGTTACGGCAGCGTAGTGTATTTTAGATACGCTACGCCCGGCGCATAAATGCGCCGCTGTACGAGGATCTGCCCCATTGTTTGGTATTGAGGCCAAATAATTCAATTTTAGTCTCATCAGGCCATAACACCCTTTACAACGTGGCCTCAGAATCTTCAAGGTCTTTTCTATCAGAGACTCTCCATTGGTCACAAAGAGGGCCTCTGTTAGAGAGGATCCATTAGACCCCATTGTAGTTGCCTAATATATCCCACCCCTTGACAGGTGTCATTGTAATAATATAATCAATGCTATTCACTTCACCTGTCAGTGGTTTTAATGTTGTGGCTGATCAGTGTAGTATACATTTGCTTTTCCCCTTAGATGGCTAGCAAAAAAACAAAGTTATCAGGATGTCAAAACCTGCAACACCAAAAAAGAAAGGAAGAAGCTTTGAAAAAAATTACTTCTTCTATTACAAGCTTCTTACAGCCACAGTCTTCATTAAGCAGTGGTCAAGATTCCCTTTGCACTGATGCATCAACATCAAGCAAAGAGTTAAGGTCCAGTCTCATAGACATTTCACATGGGGTAGAAGGAGAAAAAAATAAAGAATTGGAAGAATCAGAATGTGATGATAATCTGGTACCCATGTATCCCGAGTGTTGTACTGAGCCAATAACAACTGGAGACGTAACTTCAGGTTACATTGTTTCAGCAGCAAAGCATTTTGACATTGAAGAGGAAGATATATCTGATGTTTGCACTGAGTTAGACACCAATAGCCGGATTCACGTAGAGCGGCGCATCTTTAGACCGGCGTAGCGCATCTCATATGCGCTACGCCAACGTAAATCAGTGAGGCAAGAACAGTATTCACAAAGCACTCGCTCCCAAACTTGCGCCGGCGTAACGTAAATTGGCCGGTGTAAGCCCGCCTAATTCAAAGTAGGAAGGTAGTGGGCATGATCTATTAAAATGAAGCTTGACCCCATGTAAATGAAGGGCCGAACGAACGGCGCATGCGCACGCATGCTCAGAATCACGTCGCATATACTCCCTAAGATACGATGGCTCAATGCCTACGACATGAACGTAACCTACGCCCAGCCCCATTCACGTACGACTTACTTAAACGACGTAAAATACGACGGCTGTTCCGACGCCCATACCTTTGCATGGGATGCCCCTCCTATATGGTGGTTTAACTTTACGCCAGACGTACACCTTACGTAAATGGCGTAGATTACTGCGATGGGCGTAAGTACGTTCGTGAATTGGCGTATCTTGCTCATTTACATATTCGATGCATAAATCAATGGAAGCGCCCCTTGCGGCCAGCGTAAATATGCGCCCAAGATACGACGGCGTAGGAGACTTACGTCGGTCGGATGAGGCCAAAATTCAGGCGTATCTTCTATTAAGAATTAGGCGCAGAGATACGACGGCGCATCCGTGCACTTACGCGGCGTAAGTGTCTGTGAATCTGGGCCTGAGTCTATTGTACTTATGGATGATGAAACTGAAATGGAACTTGAAGAGCCATCAACAGCATCACGTGGAATCTCGAGTGATCCTGCTTTTCATATAGATGACCAACACAGAATAACTTTGATAAAAATTGGTCCAATTCAAGAAAAGGCTTTTACTTTTCCAAAACATGATACCAACAGGAGCTTTTCTATGTCTTACTACCAAAGAGTACTGGATAATGGAGAGAAGATACCAAGAAATTGGTTGATCTATTCTACAGCTAATTATTCAGTCCAGTGCTTTGCTTGCCGGATATTCAACAGTGACAATATGGCTTTGGCCTCAAAACAAGGCTTTAATCATTGGCAGCATCTGACAAGACATTTAAGCCGACATGAAAAAAACACAATCCATATCACAAATTATAAGAAATGGATGGATCTTTCAAGAGCTCTGGAAAAGGGAACAACCATTGATCATATCAATCAAAAGATCATTAAACAAGAAGAGAAACGCTGGTATTTTGTCATACAGCGAATAATCTACATTATCCAATATTTAGCAGGACAAAATCTGGCGCTTCGTGGCTGTGATACCCGTTTGTTTCAAAACAATAATGGTAACTTCCTGAAATTGGTTGAAATGATAAGGAAATTTGATCCCATCATATCTGAACACATTCAGAGAATTCAGTGCTTCATTTCACAGCATTCACAAATGCCACATTATCTCGGTTACAAGATTCAGAATGAGATAATTGCCATAGTTGGCACAAAAATAAGAGAAAAAATTATACGAAGCCTAAATGAGTCCAAATATTTCTCCATTATCCTGATTGTACTCCTGATATGAGCCACATTGAGCAGATTAGTATTGTTGTCCGATTTGTTCTAGATTAAAGAAAAATTGAAATTCGAGAACACTTCCTTGATTTTTGTCCACAATACAACATCTGAAGGACTGACATCCTTTTTACTGGCCTACCTAAAGAACAATCACATTGCAATTGAGAATATGCGTGGCCAAGGCTATGACAATGGCGCAAATATGAAAGGAAAACATAATGGTTTGCAGCAAAAAATACTCAATATCAATCCAAGAGCCTTTTTTGTGCCATGCAGTGCACATACTCTCAACTTGGTGGTGAATGACGCTGCAAAGATTTCATTCCTGACAATAGATTTCTTTGGCATCGTTCAAGAACTTTATGTGTTCTTTGCCTCATCCACCCAACGATGGCAAGTACTCAAGGAGCACGTTACAAGTCTAACTTTAAAACCACTCTCCAATACCAGATGGGAAATCAGAGTTGCAGCAGATGATGACAACAGGGACATTAACACTAAACATCAGGCTCAATCCTTGGCAACGAAAATAAAATCATTCAAATTCATCTGTTCCATTGTTATTTGGTATGAATTATTATCAAAGGTGAATGTAATCAGCAAAATACTGCAGCAAACAACATCAAACCTATCAGGCTGTGTACAGGAACTGGAAAAGTTGATCAAGAACTTGGTGGAATACAGGTCTGATGAAGGCTTTGAGATTGTGCTAGCTGATGCCAAAGAAATAGCTGAAAAGCTTGATTGTGAAGCGAAATTTCCTGATGCCTTTACAATTTGACCTCGATGGAGAAAGAAGATTTTTGACTATGAACATGAAGACGAGTCTCTTGCAGACCCTACACAATATTTTAAAGTGAATTTTTTCTTTGCCGATTTGGACACATCCATCCAGTCCATAAATGAGAGATTCACATTACTTCAGAGCCACTGTGACACATTTGCATTTTTATATGAAATCCCAAAACTTGTGACGGACAAAAAGGATATATTGAAGTGTTCCATGGATCTGCAAAACAAATTAACTGACAGCCAGTTATCCCACTCTGACATTAATGGAATAGATCTTTGTGATGAACTGGACACCATTAGAGCTTTTCTAACCCAGGAGATGACAGTCACCAACATCTTGCAGTATCTAGTGGAGAATAACTTGACCAACACATTCCCAAACCTTTTTGTTTCACTGAGAATATTGATGACACTTCCTGTTAGGCCTCGTACACACGATAGGTTAACCAGAGGACAACGGTCTGAAGGACCGTTTTCATCGGTCCAAACCGATCGTGTGTAGGCCCCATAGGTTACTTAACCTTAGGTTAAAAAAATGGCAACTTGCTTTAAAATTTAACCGATGGATTGCACAACCATCGGTTAAAAATCCACGCATGCTCAGAATCAAGTCGACGCATGCTTGGAAGCATTGAACTTAATTTTTTTTCAGCACATTGTGTTTTACGTCACCGCGTTCTGACACGATAATTTTTTTAACTGATGGTGTGTACACACGACGGACCATCAGTCAGCTTCATAGGTTAACCTAGGACAACGGTCCTTCAGACCGTTGTCCTCTGGTTAACCTATCGTGTGTGTACGAGGCTTAAGTGCTGGGGAACGTTCATTTTCCAAACTAAAGCTGATAAAAAATTATCTCCGTTCCACGATGTCCCAGGCAAGACTTACCAACTTATCCATTATATCCATCGAAAAATCCTTCTGCGAAGACTTGGATATAGATGATGTGATTAGAAATTTTGCTGTTGCCAAGGCTCGAAGAGTTTGTTTTGTTTGATTAAATAATCAATGTGTACACACTGCATGCATCCTTTCCTAGTGTCTCACAACTAGAAGATAATGTACCAACATTTCTTGGGAGACTGCAGATGTGTTTTTTCAATATTTAGCTGGGCTTGGATGTTTTTCTTAAGAAAGGGCATGCCACTCTACCCCATAGCCCAGGCATATGAAGATTACGGGAGATTGTTGTCACCTTACAGCCAGCACTTGCCAGATATTCCTGCAGCTCCTTTAATGTTGCTGTAGGCCTCTTGGCAGCCTCCCTGACCAGTTTCTTCTCATCTTTCCATCAATTTTGGAGGGACGTCCAGTTCTTGGTGATGTCACTGTTGTGCCACATTTTCTCCACTTGATGATGACTGTCTTCACTGTGTTCCATGGTGTATCTAATGCCTTGGAAATTATTTTGTACCCTTCTCCTGACTGATACCTTCTAACAATGAGATCCCTCTGATGCTTTGGAAGCTCTCTGCGGACCATGGCTTTTGCTGTAGGATGCGACTAAGAAAATGTTAGGAAAGACCTACTAGAACAAGTGAACTTTATTTGGGGTTAATCAGAGCACTCTACGGCTAGATTTACATCTAGGCTGCTGTGCTTGATGCGTTTTTCAGGCATGTTTTGCCGTGCTTTTTGAGTTTTTAAACTTTCCCTTTTGCATGCAGTTTTTATGCATTTTGTGTTTTTTTTTCTCTTTAAACACACTGGCCCAGATTCAAGAAGCTATTGCGCGGCGCAATAGCTGTTTTGCTCCCGCGTAGCGAATGCCCCTGATTCAGGAACATCGCTACGCGGACTGCGGAGTTTCCGTACGGCGACTTTAGCGTAAGGCTGCTCCTACTCATAGTAGGCGCAGCCAATGCTAAAGTATAGCCACCCTTCCCGCTCGTGAAATTTGAATTTCACGTCGTTTACGTAAGTGATTCGTGAATGGCGCTGGACGCCATTCACGTTCACTTAGAAGCAAATGACGTCCTTGCGACGTCATTTGCCGCAATGCACGTCGGGAAAGTTTCCCGACGGAGCATGCGCTGTTCGCTCGGCGCGGGAGCGCGCCTAATTTAAATGATTCCCGCCCCCGGCGGGATCATTTACATTAGGCGCCCTTACGCAGGGCAAATTAGCATAGCGCCAGCGCAATTTACGGAGCTACTGCTCCGTGAATCGCGGGCAAATCGAAATATTTGCGTGGGCGCAGAGCAAAAATCGTTGCCCTTTGCCCACGCAAATATTGCACGGTTCTACCTGAATCTGGGCCACTGTATATAGCTGGTTGCTAAGAAGGAGGACGGGAAGCAAGCCAACTTTATTTAATTGATATTTGCACTGTTTTGTGATTGTATGCATACATCTGTTATTTGCACTTTAGTGATTATATTTATTGAAAATGTAAAAAGTACAGAATCAATCTATCTTGCATATTTTGCGTCTGCAGTTATAGATTTTCTGCTACCTCATTTTCTGTTCAAAAATTTTATATTGTCCAGTTCATATTTATAGTCCAAGTTTTGTTTATTGCTACACTATTTGATTTACATGCACTTGACACATTTATTTTGACTTGTTAAAGCTGTTGACTAAGTTATTGTCAAAGCAAAGTGGTGGGGCTGAAGTTGGGGGGTGAAGTTGTTGCCATAGAAACATGTGTAAAGGGGAGGAGTTAGTAAGATAACCACGCCCATGTGGGGGCACCAGAAATATTTCTGCACCCAGGTGCCTGCGACCCTAGGAACGGCCCTGGCAATACCCACTCAATAGCTGAGTGGAGACTGATTGATTCTGTACCGTGTGCCTGAACCTTCCCCTGCTTGTATATATATACAATAAGGTTTATTGCACATTGAAAGTAACAGGACCACAGATCTGTAATACACATATTGAACATATACAGAAGATTTTTTTAATGTGCTTTCTTAACCACTTAAGGACCGCCTCCTGCACATTTACGTCGGCGGAATGGCACGGCTGGGCACAGGTACGTACCTGTACGTCCCCTTTAAGTGCCCAGCCATGGGTCGCGTGCGCCCGCGACCCGGTCCAAAGCTCCGCGGCCGCAGGACCCGCGGACCCGATCACCGCCGGTGTCCCGCGATCGGTCAAAGGAGCTGAAGAACGGGGAGAGGTGTGTGTAAACACACCTTCCCCGTTCTTCGCAGTGGCAAGGTCACTGATCGTCTGTTCCCTGATATAGGGAACGACGATCAGTGACGTTGCACGTTACTTCCCAAACTGCAATTGTCATTTTGACAGTAAACAATGTTATAGCTTTTTTGCTGTGAAAATGACAATGGTCCCAAAAATGTGTCAAAAGTGTCCGCCATAATGTTGCAGTCACGAAAAAAACCACTGATCGCCGCCATTAGTAGTAAAAAAAAATATATTAATAAAAATGCCATAAAACTATCCCCAATTTGGTAAACACTATAAATTTTGCGCAAACCTTTCGTTACACGCTTATTGCGATTTTTTTACCAAAAATAGGTAGAAGAATACGTATCGGCCTAAACTGAGGAAAAAAAATAGTTTTTTTTTTAATATCTTTTTTGGGGGTATTTATTATAGCAAAAAGTAAAAAATATTGTTTTTTTTTTTCAAAATTGTCGCTCTATTTTTGTTTATAGCGCAAAAATAAAAACCACAGAGGTGATCAAATACCACCCAAAGAAAGCTCTATTTGTGGGAAAAAAAGGACACTAATTTTGTTTGGAAACTACATCGCACGACCGTGCAATTGTCAGTTAAAACGACGCAGTGCCGAATCGCAAAAACTGGCCATGTCCTTTACCTGCATAATGGTCCGGGTCTTAAGTGGTTAATGTGCTATGCACATGTTGGTTCATCTGATGTGCTCTACCTAGCCCATTATATATTCCTTACGCTTATATTTTTTGGTTTTATTGATTTGGAAGAGATCAGTGAAATAATAAATTCAGAAAAAGATTGACTAGTTCTCTATAAGTTTTCTTAGTTACAATACTGAAATGTGAAACTGTAAATATGCATATACAGTATATGTTTAGGTTATGCTGATTATTGCTGATTATTGCATTTTTTTTAAATTAGGTGAACCCAAAGAAGGAACGCTACTGGACTCATGTTAGCTCAGATGCCTGTAGGTTTGCTATGATGTGGAAATACGGTGGCATTTATATGGATTCCGATATCATATCAATACGTCCAATCCCCCATGATCATTTTCTAGCAGCTGAACATTCCAAATCCACCAGCAGCAGTGTATATGGCCTCTCCCCATTTCACAACTTGACTTGGCTTTTTATGGAGGACTTTGCTCAGAACTACAGGGGAGATCTATGGGGACACCAAGGACCAGAATTGTTTACACGTATTGTGGTAAAATTGTGTGGTATGCCCGAATTTACCACTATAGATGATCTGATGTGTGTAAATTTACCCTATTTACACCCTTGTCGCTTCTATCCCCTTTCTTATGAATCGTGGAAAAAGTATTTTGAAGTTTGGGAGAATTTTCCAACATTTCATAACTCCTATGCCTTGCATCTATGGAATTACATGAATAATGAGGGTAAAACTATGGTACCCGGGAGCAACACATTGGCGGAGCGTCTTTACCAAAAACAATGCCCTACTACCTATGACTATATTTTGAAAAATAATCTTTAACCAGATCTACTGAATCCCTCATATGGCTAAAAGCAGATCTATAGTGAAAAAATAAAATATGCTTTTACTTAGAAGACTCCCAGGTAAATGGTATTTGTTTTCATGTTGCAACCTGGCTGTCTTGCTGGCAAAAGCTCTGCAAAGGCCGATATCTTCATCTCTTTGATGACAGTGGGCCAGATTCATGTAGATCAGCGGATCTACGTGTTTTACGATCCGCCGGTGCAATTTAGCGAGGCTAGTGCAGTATTCATCAAGCACTTACCTCGCAAATTGCACCGTCGGATTGTAATTCCCCCCCGGCGGAATGCAAATTCCGCGGCTAGGGGGAGTGTACAATTCAAATCAGGCACGTTCCCGCGCCGATTTAATTGCGCATGCGCCGCCGGCGAAATATCCCAGTGCGCATGCTCCAAATGACGTCGCTAGGGTAGGCTAGGGTAGCGGCGGGTACGTCAATTGCGGCCATCGGTATTCCCGATCGACTTACGCAAATGACGTAAAAATTTGAATCTCGGCGCGGGAACGACGGCCATACTTAACATTAGCTACCCCTCATATAGCAGGGGTAGCTATCCGCCGGAAAAAGCCGAACGCAAACGATGTTAAAAAAAAGCGACGGGTGGGCGTACGGACTTGAATCGGCGGTTCTCCTCATTTGCATATGCGACGCGTAAAAAAAAGCGAGGACACCTAGCGGCCGGCGGGAGATTGCAGCCTAAGATTCGACTGGTGTAAGTCACTTACACCAGTCGGATCTAAGGGAGATCTATGCGGAACTGATTCTTATGAATCAGTCGCATAGATCCGACCGTGGGATCTCACAGATCCGACCGTCGGCTCTCACAGATACGACGGCGGATCAGGAGATCCGCCGTTGTATCTCTTGATGAATCTGGCCCACTGAGTCTAAGCCCCTGAAAATGTAGGTTACTGGTTGTCGGGTTTTAATACTTTGTTTGCTCCATGTAGCAACATCCGTACAATATGGCAGATGAAATAAGATTGTACATTACAGAATGATGTGACAAGAAACTGACAAGTATGGAAGCTTTGTAGGAAGTCAACTGAATTGGCCAGAAGTTACATAGAACAGAGATTACAGTTACACTAAATTGACTGGTTTTAGTACTTGAATTGGGCTCCATGATGTACAGTACTTGTTCTTTCAATGCATGCTAAGCAAAATTACTTATTAGGCTAGGTTCACAGCTATGTGTGTGAAGTTAATGTGTTTTTTTATGTTTATTTGGGGAATGTTTTTCAAACATTTTTGTTTTGTATGTGTTTGCATGCTTCCTGCGTTTATTTATTTATTTTTTTGTAGGAGGAGGAGCCTGGTTCTTGGCTACAAAACCCTACCAAAAAAGCATGTAAATACAATTCAATTGGTTCAATTGAAGTATATGGAGCCAAAAATGCACTGTTAAAAAAAGTCCCTCCACCTTTCCAAAAAAAAAAAAACACATTGCAGGAAATTGCAACAATGTGAACGGGACCCACAGGAAATGGTGTTAAATAGATTGAAGTGCGTTTCTGCAGATCTGCAAATGCACTAAACACATAGGCCTGGATTCAAGAAGCAATTGCGCCTGTGTAACCATAAGCGCAATTGCTTACTTGCCCCGGCGTAACGAATGCTCCTGATTCAGGAACCTCGCTACGCCGACTGCAGCATAAGATATGAGCGGCATAAGGCTCTTATGCCCGCATATCTTAGGCTGCATTCTTGCGATGGCCGCTAGGTGGCGTTCCCGTTGTGCTCAGCGTATAGTATGCAAATTGCATACTAACACCGATTCACAACGTTGCGCGAGCCTTGCGTACGCAGTCTGCGTTGTTTCCGTACGGCGGTTTTCGCGTAAGGCTGCCCCTGCTATTAGCAGGCGCAGCCAATGTTACGTATACCCGTCGTTCCAGCGTCGCGAAATTTGAAATTTACGTACTTTGCGTAAGTGATTCGTGAATGGCGCTAGACGCCATTCGAGTTCACTTTGAAGCAAATGACGTCCCTGCGACGTCATTTGCCGCAATGCACGTCGGGAAAGTTTCGCTCTACGATCGGCGCGGGAACGCGCCTAATTTAAATGATTCCCGCCCCCTACGGGATCATTTAAATTGCGCGCGTTTACGCCGGGCATTTTGCCGGCGCGCCCGCACAATTTACGGAGCTTCTGCTCCGTGAATCGAGGGCAGCGCAAAAAAATTGCGGGGGCGCAGGGCAAAAACTTTGCCCTGCGCCTCCGTAAAAAAAGCGCAATTGTTACTGAATCCGGGCCATAGATGTTAACCTAGCCTTAGATTATATTTATTGTACATGCTGCATTGAGAAAATGCAAATATTTAACCTCTTTCCAGAGCTACAGCACAGGCACATATTGCCGGGAGGGCGTCTATGGATGTCCTCCCGTGATCGCCCTGCCTGCACTCCCCCTGTGGTCGGCATTGGCAGGGATCTGTAATCGCTGTGTCCTTAGGACACCGATGATCACAGATCGGGGTAAAGAGCCAATCACAACGGCTATTTACCATGTGACCAATCACAGCTGATCACAGTATAAACAGGATTTGCCAGTTATCGGCAGTCCTCTCCTCATGCTGACAGTGTATGAGGAGAGGAGAGCTGATAACGGGCAAATCCACACTGGGGACATCTACACTGATAATCAGGACACTGATCATCAGTGTCCCGATTATCAGTGCAGCCTCAACAGTGGCCACAAAGGTTGCCAATCTGTACCCTTCAGTGCTGCCAGTCAGTGCCCATCAGTGCAGCCTGTCAGTGCCCTTTAGTGCAGGCTGTTGGTGCCCATCGTCATTCAATGTGCAACAGCATTGAAAGCTGAACCCTTTTTTTTTTTTGTATTAATTTTGTCTGTTTTTGCTTATAATTCTGCCATGTAACTTTTTGGGGGTTTGTGGCGAGGATTTCGGATCACAAAAAGGTTAGTAATGCTTGTTAATAGCTTGATTTGTATCCCTGCTTTTCTAATGTGATTTGTTTAATTTTTAGTGTCTCACCCTTGTAGATTGTAAGCTCTTTTGAGCAAGCCCCTTCTAAAAATATTGTCAAATGCTGGAACATCATTTTCATGCCTTTTTTTTGGCCCAAGTACAATAATGTACCAAACATTTATACTAATGTTGAAATAAAAAGTTGATTGTTTCTTTCTTTAACCACTTGAGACCCGCGCTATTGACAAAAGACGTCAACAGCGCGGTTCTCAGGTGCCAACTGGACGTCTTTGGACGTAATTTGAAATGCATTACCCGCGCGCGCCACTGGGGGGCGCGCGGAGGGTAACCACTGTGCCGCCGCATCGCTGGGGACCCGATGCGTGTACCTGGCGGCCGCGATGTCCGCCAGGTACACGCGATCGTCGGTGACACAGCCGGTAACAGCAGGGACGTGGAGCTCTGTGTGTAAACATAATAAAATAATGAAAAAAAATCATAATTCTGTTCCCCATTTTGTAGGCGCTATAACTTTTGCGCAAACCAGTCGCTTATTGCGATTTTTTTTTCTTTACAAAAATACGTATCGGCCTTAACTGAGAAAAAAAAAGTTTTTTTTAAAAAAAATTGGGATATTTATTATAGCAACAAGTAAAAAATATATATATTTTTTTAAATTGTCGCTCTTTTTTTGTTTATAGAGCAAAAAATAAAAACCACAGAGGTGATCAAATACCACCAAAATAAAGCTCTATTTGTGGGGAAAAAATTACGTCAATTTTGTTTGGGAGCCACGTCGCACGACCGCGCAAATGTCAGTTAAAGCGACGCAGTGCCGGAAGCTGAAATTTCGCCTGGGAACGAAGGGGGTTTATGTGCCCAGTAAGCAAGTGGTTAAGTTTGATTTTTGCAGACTATAAATAAATATTTGATAAGTGCAAACAATTCATACCCCTTCACATTTGTAATAAATTTAGTTGCATTTAAAAGTTTTTGGTTGTGCATTTGGGAGAAGAAAAACCCCCAAAAAGCAAACAAAAAAAAACCCTGCTCCAAAGCTAAAATTCAGGGCTCTACTAATTATAGTGTGGACTAGGTAAGCCATGAAATATGTCAGCTAAATGTGAATTCTCTCTAAGCACCAAATTAAGAAGAAAATACCCCAAAAACTATTGTTTACAAAAAAATTGCCATGGGATATGGAATTTAAGGGACACTCAACGCCCAATTAAAAAAAATAATTGGCTTGGGGTCCCCCCAAAATCCATACCAGACACTTTGGGTCTGGTATGGATTTTAAGGGGAACTCAACACTAATTTATTTAATGTTTTTAAATGGCGTGGGATCCCCCCAAAATTTATACCAGACCCTTATCCAAGCATGCAGCCTGGAGGTCAGGATAGGGGGGACGAGCAAGCAGGTTGTGGGGGTCTGCGAGTGACGGGCTTATTGGAATCTGGAAGCCCCCTTTAATAAGGGGGCCCCCAGATCCTGTCCCCCCCCCATGTGAATGGGTATCGGGTACATGGTACCCTTACCCATTAAAAAAATATAAGAGACAATTCCTTTATTGTAAAATAGCTCTGAAACATCTTTTTTCCGAGCCGTCTCTTCCGCCTCCATATTCTCCTGGTACTGTCTCTCTCACCGCTATCTTTTGTCATCATGTTCTCCTGTCACCGTCACTCCCGTCGCCATTGCCTCCTGCTGCTGTCTTCTTCCTCACTGTCGGTTACCCACTAATATATATTTATAAAAAGGGGCGGGCTCTCCAGTTGATGTCATCAGTTGGCCATGTCCCATGGCTAGGGAGGAGACACCAGACAGCGGATGACAACGCAACAGAGGAGGACAGCGGCAAGGAAGAACACTGCAGTAGGAAAAGTAGGCAGTGGCGGGAGTGACGGCTGCAGGAGAGATGGCTCAGGGAGAAGAAGGCTCAGGGAGAAGATGGCTCAGAGCTATTTTAAAATAAAACTGCCTCTTGTTTTCTTTTCATATTTCACAGTTTTTTTGTGGTGAATGGGTATGGGTAAGATGTACCCGATACCCATTCACATAGGGGGCAGTATCTGGGGGACCCCTTGTTCCAGATTCCGATAAGCCCCCCCACCTGCAGACCCTGACAACCACTGCCCAGGGTTGTTGGGAAGAGGCCCTTGTTCCCATCAACATGGGGACAAGGTGCCTTGGGTTGGGGGACACAGAATCCCCATTGCCACCAAAGCACCTACCCCCCACCCTGGTATGGTTCAGGAGGGGGGGGGATCTCGCTCATCCCCTCCCTTTCCTGACCTCCAGGCGGCATGCTTGGATAAGGGTCTGGTATGGCTTTTGGGGGGACCCCCACCCCGCTGAAAGCTGATGACTCTTTGGTTGTTAATGACGTAGTGGCTGGCTTCCCGGCCCCTTGCTTAGCAACCAGCTATATATTAGGTAAATAAAAACTGCAACGCTTACATCTTAATCAGCAGAATATGCTGACAATAGGCAAATGCCTAATAGCCAATGCCACATGAGGAGGTGAGTTGGCATCTAGATAAAGGAAGGCCTGTAGACGTGGTGTATCTGGTTTTTGCAAAAGCATTTGACACAGTTCCCCATTAACATTTACTGTACAAAATAAGGTCCGTTGGCATGGACCATAGGGTGAGTACATGGATTGAAAACTGGTCACAATGGTGAGTTCAAAGGGTGGTGATAAATGGGGAGTACTCGGAATGGTCAGGAGTGGGTAGTGGAGTCCCCCAGGGTTCTGTGCTGGGACCAATCCAATTACACTTTTTTCAGAAATGACCTGGGGGATGGGGGTAAACAGTTCCACCTCTGTATTTGCAGACGATACTAAGCTTAGCGGGACAATAACTTCACTGCAGGATGTAGAAACCTTGCAAAAACATCTGAACAAATTAATGGGGTAGGCAACTACATGGCAAATGAGGTTTCATGTAGAAAAATTTAAAATAATGCATTTGGGTGGCAAAAATATGAATGCAATCTATACACTAGTGGGAGAACCGCTGGGGGAATCTAAGATGGAAAATGACCTGGGGGTCCTAGTAGATGATATGCTCAGCAACGGCATGCAATGCCAAGTTGCTGCTAATAAAGCAAACAGAATATTGGCATGCATTAAAAAGGGGATCAACTTAAGAGATAAAACAATAATTCTCCCACTCTACAAGACTCTGGTCCGGCCGCACCTAGGCCCGGATTCAGAAACGAGATACGACGGCGTATCTCCTGATACGCCGTTGTATCTCTGAGTGCGGGCTGTCGTATCTATGCGCCTGATTCAGAGAATCAGTTACGCATAGATATCCCTAAGATCCGACTGGTGTAAGTGTCTTACACCGTCGTATCTTAGGCTGCATATTTACGCTGGTCGCTAGGTGGCGCTTCCGTATAGTTACGCGAGGAATATGCAAATTAGGTATTTACGCCGATTCAGAAACGAACGACCGCCCGGCGCTTTTTTTACGTCGTTTGCGTTCGGCTTTTTCTAGCGTAACGTTACCCCTGCTATATGAGGGGTATGTGCGGCGTATCCTATGTTAAGTATAGCCGTCGTTCCCGCGTCTAATTTTGAAAATTGTACGTCGTTTGCGTAAGTCGTTCGCGAATAGGGCTTTGCGTAAGTTACATTCACGTCGAAACCAATGAGGCTTTGCGGCGTAATTTTGAGCATGCGCACTGGGTTTCTTTCACGAACGGCGCATGCGCCGTTCACAAAAAACGTCAAATACACTGGGTCATGTTAAATTTAAATAAAACACGCCCACAACATCCCCATTTGAATTAGGCGGGCTTACGCCGGCCCACATACGTTACGCCGCTGTAACTTAGGGCGCAAGTTCTTTCTGAATACGGAACTTGCGCCCAAAGTTACAGCGGTGTAACGTATCTAAGATACGTTACGCCGGGCGGATAGATACACCATTGTATCTGAATCCGGCCCCTAGAGTATGCTGTCCAGTTCCGGGCACAAGTCCTCTGGAAGGAGTTACTGTAAATGGAGTGAGTGCAAAGAAGGGCAACAAAGTTAATAAAGGGTCTGGAGGATATTAGTTATGAGGAAAGGTTGCGAGCACTGAACTTCTTCTCTCTGGAGAAGAGACGCTTGAGAGGGGATATGATTTCAATTTACAAATACCATACTGGTGACCCCACAATAGGAATAAAATGTTTTCGTGGAAGGGAGTTTAACAAGACACGTAGCACTCATTAAAATTAGAAGAAAAGAGGTTTAACCTTAAACTACTGTGACAGGAAGTCAGGTAAATCTGTGGGTGTTGTCACAGTCGGGACATACATTTCTGCCTTGTTAGACAATACACCAATCATTATTAGGCGTCGGCTGCCAGAAATAGCCAGGAAGGCTAAGGGCCGTTGGAAGACTCCAGCTGTTCAGAGTGCGGCAATTAAAGGCCTCTATAAAGTAGCCCAGAGGATAACCACTAATTGGCTGTGTCACTCCTAAGTCTGTGTGAACAGGAGAGCAGTGCCAGAAATTCTCCTGATGAGGTGAGGAGACCATTGACTTTGTCCTGTGTTATAAATGTCAAAAGACTATTGTTTTGTGCTGTATGACCAGCACTGTCTACCCAGCAGTAGGCTGAGTTAGACTTCATAGATAGGTTCCTGTGTGGAAGGTAGATGCCCAGAGTGGCTAGGATTTATTTTATGTTTTGATTTTGTTTATGCTGTTTGGATGCTTGCAATTGTTTTCCAGCAAGATGGAAAAATAAACCAAGAACTTTGTTTTCAACTGTCTTCGACTGCCAGTCTGTATAAATTCAGTGTGTGGTGAACCCAACCAAGGGGTCACACACCCCGCTACCGAGCTAACCCCTCACACTACATAGAGGGTTCTTTACTGTAAGAGCAGCAAGGATGTGGAATTCCCTTCCACAGGCGGTGGTCTCAGCTGGGAGCATCGATAGTTTCAAAAAACGATTAGATAAGCACCTGAACGACCACAATATACAGGGATATACAATGTAATACTACTGATGTCATACGCCGCATCGGGTTGGTGGTGGCAGCAAGGGGCGGAGGAAGAAGGAAAAGACCAGAGGAAGAAGATGCGGGGAAGAAGAAGCCAGAGGAAGACCAAAGGAATGAGGAGAAGACCAGAGAAAGTAGCAGGGAAGGAGAAGCCGGTGGAAGACCAGAGGAAGACAAAGACATTTTTTTAAAATAAAAGACTTATCAAAAACTGGCTATTGTCTTTTGTCACATTACACTACTTTTTTGATGAATGGGTAGGAGTACGATGTACTTCATACTCATTCACATGGGGGGCAGGATCTGGGGGCTACCTTGTTAAAGGGGTGTTCCAGACTTTTTTTAAGTTTATTAAAAGTCAGCAGCTACAAAAAGTGTAGCTGCTGGCTTTTAATAAACAGACACCTGCTCCACGGTTCCAGCGACGCGCTGGCCGGGGCTACGCTCCTCGCCCCCCCCCCCCCCCCTTGCTGGCCGGTGTCTTCATTCCTAGTGTGGGCACCCGGCAGTGACAGCTTTCGGCTTCATGGCCGGGCACCCACTGCACATGCGCGAGCAGCACTGCGCATGCGCGAGCGGCGCGGCGCCGTCCGATTGGACAGGCGCACGCCTACAGGGAGGGGCTGCAATAAGGCTATTAAGCTAATCGCCTTACCAGCCCCTCGGCAGAAGGAGGAAGTGGGACAGGAAGTCCCACTTCTCCTGAAGCCCCCACTCCCCCCCCCCAAAAAAAATTACATGCCAAATGTGGCATGTAAGGGGGCAAGGAGTGGGTTAAGCAGAAGTTCCATTTTTAGGTGGAACTCCGCTTTAAAGGGGGCTTTCAAATTCTGATAAGTCCCCCGCCTGCAGACCCCGACAACCACCGGCCAGGGTTGTCGGGAAGAGGCCCTTGGGGAAAAGGTGCTTTGGGGGGACCCCAAAGTACCCTCTCCATGTTGAGGGTATGTGACCTGGTACAGTTCAGGATGGGGGGTGCTCGCTCGCCCCCCCCTCTCTTTTCCTGACCTCTAGGCTGTATGCTCGGAAAAGAGTCTGGTATGGATTTTGGGGGGACCCCACGTCAATTTTGTTTTAAATTTTGGCATGGGGTTGCCCTTAAAATCCATACCAGACCTGATATTGATTGGGGGGACCGCACACCATTTATTTTTTCATCTTTTTTTCTATAATGCTGGAAGCCAGCAATACTTTACAACCACAAGCAAGTTTAAATTAAATGTTTTCTTTAGAAATGACATTATTGCTGCGGCATGTTCTAGACATTATACAGATGTGCCACTTTACAGGCATTCAAAGGAATTCAAAGGAATTTTTCATTTTTATTGTTTCACTTTAAGCATCATGAAAATCACTGCTCCTTTAAAAATGATTGTTTCAAAAACTTTTTTTTTTGCATTGATACATTTGATTTTGCAGGTTTGAGCCCCATTGACTTCAACTATTCCCACATATGCCAATTTGACAGGCAATAGCGCAATGTTCCATTTGCATGTCAGCCCAGTTGAAGTCTTAATTGGCTTAATTTGGCATTATTATCATGTACTGAGCAATTGTTTAATTTGCGCTATAGTAAATGACCCCATTGGGGTTTATTTACTATAGCGCAAATTTGTCAGTGCATGAATAAATAGTCTCAAACGTAAAAAAAAGTCCATCAATGCTGCCTATCAGTGCAGCCTATGAGTGCTGCCTATCAGTACTCATTAATGGCCATCAATGCCGACTATCAGTGACACTCATCATTGCTCATCAATGCCGCATATCAGTGCTCATCAATGCCCATCAGTGCCACGCCACCTGTCCGTGCCACAGACCATTGCTCATCAATGCCACCTATCAGTGCTGACTATCAGTGCAGCCTATCAGTGACACCTATCAGCACTGCCTATCAGTGCAGCCTATCAGTGCTCATCAATGTCACCTGTCTTCTCAGCATGGCTCTGAGCGGAGAGCGTCTCTCACACAACTCAGAGCTGACAGTTCTCCCTGTTCCACCCTGTTCCAAAAAGAGCAGATTGGCTGTGTCATCCTGTGCAAGAGAGGAAGGAGGGAGGGAGGATGAAGGAGGGAGGATGAACGATAGGAGCAGGGAGAACTTTCGGCTCTGAGCTGTATTAGTGACGTTCTCCGCTCAGAGCCTTGAGACTAGCAGCCCCAACAGTGGCGGATACATTGGGCCAGATTCACAGAGAATTACGGCCGTGTAACGTAACCCATTTACGTTACACCGCCGCAAGTTTTCAGTCTAAGTGCCCGATCCACAAAGTACTTACCTGTAAACTTGCGGCGGTGTATCGTAAACACGTCCGGCGCAAGCCCGCCCAATTCAAATGGGGCGGGTACCATTTAAATTAGGCGCTGCAATTTTCCCGACGTGCTTTGCGCGAAATTACGGCGGCGCAACGTGTTTGTGAATCGCGACGTGCGTAACGTACTTCCGCCGAAAAAATAATAATTCAAAAGCGACGCGGGAACGACGGGCATACTTTAACATGGTGGAGTAACTTTACACCATGTTAATAGCAGCCCTAACTTTGCGACGGGAAACTAAGACTTGCGCCAACGTAACGACGGGAAAAACCTTTGTGGATCGCCGTAACTGCTAATTTGCATACCCGACGCTGGAATACGACGCAAACTCCACCCAGCGGCGACCGAAGTACTGCATCCTAAGATCCGACGGTGTAAGTCAATTACACCTGTCGGATCTTAGGGCTATCTATGCGGAACTCATTCTCTGAATCAGCCGCATAGATAGAACAAGAGATAAAACGGCGTATCAGGAGATACGCCGTCGTATCTGTTCTGTGAATCTGGCCCATAGTTCCCCTTTTAACAGAGTCCATAGCATTCTCTTCTTACAGAGTCTAAAGAGTTCCCCCTTAGATCCGAATCCAGAGAGTTATTTCTAATGCCGCGTACAGACGGTCGTTTTTTGTGATAGAAAAAAACGACGTTTTATGTGATGAAAAAAAACGACGTTTTTGAAACTTAATTTTTAAAAACGACGTAGCATACACACCATCGTTTTTTCAAAATGCTCTAGCAAAGCGCGGTTACGTTCAGCAAGTACGACGGCACTCTGTTCTATTCAAGCTCGCTTCATAACTTGCTTCTGAGCCTGCGCGGGTTTAAAAACGTTGTTTTAAACGTCATTTTAAATGACACAAAAAACGACGTTTTGAAAAACGACACAAAAAATTGAAGCATGTTCGAATTTTTTTTTTGTCGTTTTTCAGAAGACATAAAACAACGTTTTCCCCACACACGGTCATTTTAAATGACGTTTTTAAAAATGTCATTTTTTTTCATCACAAAAAGTGATGGTGTGTACGCGGCATTACATCAGAGTCCACAGCATTCCCCCTTAGGCTTAATGTACATGAGACGTTTTTACAACCTCTCCTGAATAGAGTTGAGCGAACCCGAACTGTAAAGTTCAGGTTCGGTACGGACTTTGGGTTTTTCCCGAACCCGAATAATTGGAAAAAGTTTGGGTCCGGGATCGGAGTTCGGGAAAAAAAAATTTGCGGAGGTCCCCGCAAATTCAATAACCAGACCCTTTAGGTCTGGTATGGATATTAAGGGGAACCCCACTGTCAATTAAAAAAAAAATGACGTGCGGTTCCCCCTAAATATCCATAACCAGACCCGTTATCCAAGCACGTTGACCTGGCCGGCCGCAGAAAAGAGGAGGGGACAGAGTGCGGCCCCCCCTCTCCTGCACCAGGCCACATGCCCTCAACATTGGGAGGGTGCTTTGGGGTGCCCCCCAAAGCACCATGTCCCCATGTTGATGGGGACAAGGGTCTCATCCCCACAACCCTTGCCCGGTGGTTGTGGGGGTATGCGGGCGGGAGGCTTATCAGAATCTGGAAGACCCCTTTAACAAAGGGGACCCCCAGATCCTGACCCCCCCCCCCTGTGTGAAATGGTAATGGGGTACACTGTACCCCTACCATTTCACGAAGGAAGTGTAAAGTCTTAAAACTAGTAAAAACACACACACACCGTAGAATAAAGTCCTTTATTAATAAAAAAAAAAAAAAAAAACTCCAGCGGTGATAATCCACTCGTTCCCGGCTTCCTGCTCCAACGTTGTCCTGATCCAGTGACGGGTGCGGGTGATCTCCAGCGATGAGAAGATCCAGCGACGGGTGATCTCCGGTCCAGAGTCTTCCCTCTTCCTGGGCTTCCCCAGTGACGTAGCAGAGGGTACGTCAGAGGGGGCGGGGTCACGTGACAGGTGGCCCTGCCTCCTCTATATAAGTAATGTCACAGCTTCAGCCCGTCATTTGCTGGGCTGTGTCCAGCAATGAGAGGAGGTCGGCGATGCTGCTCTCTGGATGGATGGATGGATCTTCTCATCGCTGGACCGGAGATCACCCGTCGCTGGATCTTCTCATCGCTGGAGATCACCCGCACCCGTCGCTGGATCAGGACAACGTTGGAGCACGAATCCGGGAATGAGTGGATTATCACCGCTGGAGTTTTTTTTTATTATTAATAAATGACTTTATTCTATGGTGTGTGTGTGTGTTTTTACTAGTTTTAAGACTTTACACTTCCTTCGTGAGTTTTTTTTTTATTAATAAAGGACTTTATTCTACGGTGTGTGTGTTTTTTTTTACTTCGTGAAATGGTAGGGGTACAGGGGACAAGGTGCTTTGGGGGGCACCCCAAAGCACCCTCCCAATGTTAAGGGCATGTGGCCTGGTGCGGTTCAGGAGAGGGGGGGCCGCACTCTGTCCCCCCCTCTTTTCTGCGGCCGGCCAGGTCAACGTGCTCGGATAACGGGTCTGGTTATGGATATTTAGGGGGAACCGCACGTCATTTTTTTTTTAAATTGACGGCGGGGTTCCCCTTAATATCCATACCAGACCCGAAGGGTCTGGTTATGGATATTTAGGGGGAACCGCACGTCATTTTTTTTTAAATTGACGGCGGGGTTCCCCTTAATATCCATACCAGACCTAAAGGGTCTGGTTATTGAATTTGCGGGGACCTCCGCGCATTTTTTTTCCCTAAAAGTCTGTGTCCCATTGACTACAATGGGGTTCGGAGTTCGGGTTCGGGTTCCCAAACTTTTTTTTTAAAGTTTGGGTTCGGACCAGAACCCGAACATCCAGGTGTCCGCTCAACTCTACTCCTAGACGATTTAACTTGACAGATAGTAACCCACGTTTAAAACGTAAAACGCCTGTAAACGAATTGTGGCTAAATGTTGGTTACCGCATTTAGTTGCGTTTAGAAGCGTTTGCCGCTTAAAATGCCTCTAAACTCAGCATCTGAACAAATTTGTTTGCTTTCCAAAAAAAGCCACTAAACACAGCTGCCTAGAAACTACTATAAATGACCCTGTGTACATGTACTGGTAAGATAACATAGAGGAGTAGTTGAAAAAAATGCCCAATTGCTCCGTCCATTTACCAGCAGCAGTGTACATGAGGCCTTACATTAGAGTTCCCAGAGCACCTCTTAGATCAGTATCCCCAAAACGTCCCTTTACACCAGAGTCGGCAGGATTCCCTCTTACAGTACAGCAAGGGGGAACTCTGCAGACCCTGATATAAAAGGGAACTCTGCAGACCATATTGTAATAAGAAACAAAAAACAAAAAGATACTTGGTGGGCACACCCTAAAAATGCTATACATCTAAGCTGGTGCTGCTATAAGACCAAATACAGTACAAAACAGATTATAGCGCACACATGCAAAAATGACATTTATCCTACAAGGCTAGTTAAAAACACCTGAACATATTCAAAAATACGGGGGTTTGGTCACACTATATAGTCATATAGTGCTAAGCCCACTTACTGCGACAAAGTACCCCGAATTAGTGGGTCCTACCCTAGTAATAGAATGAAAGAACCTGGGTCTCAACCATGGGAGATATACTCCTCTATGTGGGAGAACTGAAGGGTTTCTTCCTATACACTGGTGGCCACTAATGTGAGGTAATGAAGAGGGGGAGGGGTGCTCCAGCCAAGAGACCTGGTCAGGGTCTATACAAAATACAAAAAGATACTTGGTGGGCACACCCTAAAAATGCTATACATCTAAGCTGGTGCTGCTATAAGACCAAATACAGTACAAAACAGATTATAGCGCACACATGCAAAAATGACATTTATCCTAAAGGCTAGTTAAAAACACCTGAACATATTCAAAAATACGGGGGTTTGGTCACACTATATAGTCATATAGTGCTAAGCCCACTTACTGCGACAAAGTACCCCGAATTAGTGGGTCCTATCCTAGTAATAGAATGAAAGAACCTGGGTCTCAACCATGGGAGATATACTCCTCTATGTGGGAGAACTGAAGGGTTTCTTCCTATACACTGGTGGCCACTAATGTGAGGTAATGAAGAGGGGGAGGGGTGCTCCAGCCAAGAGACCTGGTCAGGGTCTATACAAAATACAAAAAGATACTTGGTGGGCACACCCTAAAAATGCTATACATCTAAGCTGGTGCTGCTATAAGACCAAATACAGTACAAAACAGATTATAGCGCACACATGCAAAAATGACATTTATCCTACAAGGCTAGTTAAAAACACCTGAACATATTCAAAAATACGGGGGTTTGGTCACACTATATAGTCATATAGTGCTAAGCCCACTTACTGCGACAAAGTACCCCGAATTAGTGGGTCCTACCCTAGTAATAGAATGAAAGAACCTGGGTCTCAACCATGGGAGATATACTCCTCTATGTGGGAGAACTGAAGGGTTTCTTCCTATACACTGGTGGCCACTAATGTGAGGTAATGAAGAGGGGGAGGGGTGCTCCAGCCAAGAGACCTGGTCAGGGTCTATACAAAATACAAAAAGATACTTGGTGGGCACACCCTAAAAATGCTATACATCTAAGCTGGTGCTGCTATAAGACCAAATACAGTACAAAACAGATTATAGCGCACACATGCAAAAATGACATTTATCCTACAAGGCTAGTTAAAAACACCTGAACATATTCAAAAATACGGGGGTTTGGTCACACTATATAGTCATATAGTGCTAAGCCCACTTACTGCGACAAAGTACCCCGAATTAGTGGGTCCTACCCTAGTAATAGAATGAAAGAACCTGGGTCTCAACCATGGGAGATATACTCCTCTATGTGGGAGAACTGAAGGGTTTCTTCCTATACACTGGTGGCCACTAATGTGAGGTAATGAAGAGGGGGAGGGGTGCTCCAGCCAAGAGACCTGGTCAGGGTCTATACAAAATACAAAAAGATACTTGGTGGGCACACCCTAAAAATGCTATACATCTAAGCTGGTGCTGCTATAAGACCAAATACAGTACAAAACAGATTATAGCGCACACATGCAAAAATGACATTTATCCTACAAGGCTAGTTAAAAACACCTGAACATATTCAAAAATACGGGGGTTTGGTCACACTATATAGTCATATAGTGCTAAGCCCACTTACTGCGACAAAGTACCCCGAATATTGTAATAAGAACACTACAGGCTCTGGTTTATAGGGGAACTCTGATGTAAGGGCGTCTCTGGTCACCAAAGCCCCTCTTACCTCTATGTCTGCAGAGTTCCTCTTTACGTCAGTGTCCGCAGAGTTCCCCTTTAGAGGGCAAGGGAGAATTCTGTGGACCCTGATGTAAAGGGAAACACTGGACCATGATGTAAGAGGGAAAACTTTGGACTCTGGTGTAAAGGGGAAATCTGAGAGAAAGGGGTCTTTGGTCACCAGAGCCCCCACCTCCCTTGCATCAGCAGCCACAGCGTGAATATACTTTGGTAAGGGGTATACTGATGTAAGTGGGGTATGAGGACACTGGTATAAGGGGTAACCTTTATGTCAATGTCAGTGGCGGTTCGTTCATAGAGGGCGCTGGAGCGCCGCCCCCTCTGGCTCTCACCGCCACTGAGTCTAATAACATAGATTCATGCATTGCACAAATCTATGTTATTGTCGCCGCTGCCGCTGTTCTATTCAGATGGCCGGACATGAGCGCCGACCATCTGAATAACGGCAGCTGGTTGGCTGTATGGAAGTGCCTATCAGAGCCAGCGGCTCTGATAGGCTTTCCGAGTACAGCCCTCGGGCCCCCGGAAGCTTATCCTCAGAACGCACGGGGGTTGCGTTCCTTGGATAAGACTGACAGGCGTCTCAGCCAATCAGGTTGGCCGGTTCTGGCTACCGGTAACCTGATTGGCTGAAGTGTCATCGAGGGCGGGAGAAGACATCGAGGGTCGAGGACATGGATGGCTGACTCCAGTAAAGGTAAATGCCGGGCGGGGGGAGGGCATTTTACAGGGCACAGCGGCGACGAAGGGCACAGTGACATCAATGGGCACAGTGGCGACAATAGGCACAGTGGGGACAATGGGGACAATTGGCACAACGGCATGAATGGGCACAGTGGCGACAATTAAAGGGCACAGTGACATCAATGGGCACAGTGGCGACAATAGGCACAGTGGGGACAATGGGCACAGTGGGGACAATTGGCACAGTGGCATGAATGGGCACAGTGGTGACAATTAAAGGGCACAGTGACATCAATAGGCACAGTGGCAAAAATGGGCACAGTGGCGACAATTAAAGGGCACAATGGTGACAATTGACACAGTGGCGACAATTGATGGCACAGTGGCTGTGTTTGATGGCATGGCATAGTGGCTGTGTTTGATGGCATGGCACAGTGGTGACAATTGATGGCACAGTGGCTGCGTTTGATAGCATGGCACAGTGTATGCGTTTAATGGCATGGCACAGTGGTGCGAATTGATGGCACAGTGGCTGCGTTTGATGGCATGGCATAGTGACTGCATTTGATGGCATGGAACAGTGGTGACAATTCATGGCACAGTGGCTGTGTTTGATGGCATGGCATAGTGACTGCATTTGATGGCATGGCACAGTGGTGAGAATTGATGGCACAGTGGCTGCATTTGATGGCATGGAACAGTGGTGACAATTGATGGCACAGTGGCTGCGTTTGATGGCATGGCACAATGGTGACAATTGATGGCACAGTGGCTGCATTTGATGGGCACAGTGAGGCTGCAATTTTTTTTTCTGTTTGCGCCCCCCAAAAATGTTTGAGCACCAGCCACCACTGGTCAATGTCCTCTTTACCTTAGGGTCCCACTTCAGACTTTGTTTGGCAGATGGCAGAGCAGTCTCTCTATGGCATGGAGCTGTCAGACACTGTCACAGGCATGTAACAGTAAATTGTTGGTGCAGGCCAGAGCACTGAGGGCATAGTCCATCTCTCTGCCTGTTCCCCCCTCCTTGCAGTCTATTTAAAATTGGTGGAAAAGGTGCCAAATACCTTTACGTCACCGCACAGTACACACCTGGATCAGTGCCCCCCCACCCCAGAGCTGAGCCAGCCTGAGATGTAGATGAAGAGATGTAAACGACTAAAGCTGCTGGTAATAATCGCAATGCATCGATGGATCGACCTGGGTACAATCAGCCTGTCGATAGATTGATCGAATCCCGACATTCATTTCATCTATGGCCTGCTTAAGAATCATTGTTGTGGCCTTCAGTGTTTGCTTAGGTCCCTCCAGTGTAGCCTCTGTGCACTTCTATAGGACTACCCCCCTGAGCATTTTGGGAGTATATTCTAACTGAAGGACGTTTAGTTTGCTAAAACACTGTATCATACAGTGCCTTGAAAAAGTATTCATACCCCTTGACATTTTCCAAATGTTGTCATGTTACAACCAAAAACATAAACGTATTTTATTGGAGATTTTATGTGATAGACCAACACAAAGTGGCACATAATTGTGAAGTGAAAGGAAAATGATAAATGGTTTTCAATTTTTTTTTACAAATAAATATCTGAAAAAGTGTGGCATGCATTTGTATTCAGCCCCCTTTACTCTGATACCCCTAACTAAAATCTAGTGGAACCAATTTGTATTCAGATCCCCTGAGTCAATACTTTGTAGAACCACCTTTTACTGCAATTACATCTGCAAGTCTTTTTGGGTATGTCTCTACCAGCTTTGCACATCTAGAAAGTTACCTTTTTGTCCATTCTTCTTTGCAAAATAGCTAAAGCTCTGTCAGATTGGATGGAGAGCGTCTGTGAACAGCAACTTTCAAGTCTAGCCACAGATTCTCAATTCGATTTACTGTAGGTCTGGACTTTGGGCCATTCGAACACGTGAATATGCTTTGATCTAAACCATTCCATTGTATCTCTGGCTGTAAGTTTAGGGTCATAGCCCTGCTGGGAGGTGAACCTCTGTTTTGTCTCAAGTCTTTTGCAGACTCCAAAGCCTTCTACACACGATCGGATATCTGATGGAATCTTTCGTCGGATATCCGATGAAGCTGACATTCATCAGTCTTGGCTACACACCATCAGTCGAAAATCCGACCGTGCCAAAACGCGGTGACTTAAAACACAACGACCAACGTGCTGAGAAAAATGAAGTTCAATGCTTCCAAGCATGCGTCGACTTGATTCTGAGCATGCGTGGATTTTTGACCGATGGACTTCCACACAGACGATCGTTTTTTTCTATCGTTTTTTATACATAGGAAAAATTTAAACCGTTTTCGCAGATGGAAAACAAGCCGATGGGGCCAGATCGGTTTGTCCGATGAAAACAGTCCATCGGTCTGTTTTCATCGGACAAACCGAATGTGTGTACAGGGCTTAACAGGTTTTCTTCTAAGATTGCCCTGTATTTGGCTCCATCCATCTTCTCATCAACTCTGACCAGCTTCCCTCTCACTAAGGTTCTCTAACAAACCTATGAGGGCTTCACACAACAGCTGAATTTATACTGAGATTAAAGTACATAAAGGTGGACTCTATTTACTAATTAGGTGACTTCTGAAGGCAATTGATTCCACTAGATTTTAGTTAATGGTATGAGAGTAAAAGGGGCTGAATACAGATTTGTAAAAAAAACATTGAAAACCAGGGCCGGTGCTACCACTAGGCAAACTAGACAGCCACCTAGGGCGCACTGCTGCCTAGGGCGCCTGGGAGATGGTGTTCCTACTCTTCTCTCTGCAGCAAGCAACTAGATCTCAGAATCAGCAGGCAGCTGCCGCTCCCTTCGTACACGGTGTCAGAGACACAGCGGCGGTGGAGGTCTTTGTCATGATTTCCGTATGAATGGAAGCAAGCAAACATTTATTGATGGGGGCTAGTAGGCTGCATTGATGGGCGCTGGATAGGCTGCATTGATGGGCGCTGGTGAGGCTGCATTGATGGGCGCTGGTGAGGCTGCATTGATGGGCGCTGGTGAGGCTGCATTGATGGGCGCTGGTGAGGCTGCATTGATGGGCGCTGGTAGGCTGCATTGATGGGCGCTGGTAGGATGCATTTGATGGGCGCTGGTGGGCTGCATTTGATGGTCTCTGGTGGGCTGCATTTGATGGGTGCTTCATTACAATGATAGGGTATACATGGGCAGAGCAAAGGGGGTGGAGTCATGGGTGGAGCCAAGGAGGATGGAAAAATTAGGTTTCTCCTAGGGTGTCAAAAATCCTTGCACCAGCCCTGTTGAAAACCATTTATCATTTTCCTTCCACTTCACAATGATGTGCCACTTTGTGTTGGTCTATCACATAAAATCCCAATAAAATACATTTACGTTTGTGGTTGTAACATTACTAAATGTGGAACATTTCAAGGGACGTGAATAATTTTTCAAGGCACTGTATACAATAAAAAGTAAAATACTTGGTTCCACCCTTATCCATCTTTGTTACAATTTGGTGCTTCTGATTTATTCGCAGCCTCTTTTCAGCCAATTCTAGTCCTGTTTCTACACACCCCTTAAGACCCGGACCATTATGCAGGTTAAGGACCTTGCACCTTTTTGCGATTCGTCACTGCGTCGCTTTAACAGACAATTACGCGGTCGTGCGACATGGCTCCCAAACAAAATTGGCGTCCTTTTTTTCCCACAAATAGAGCTTTATTTTGGTGGTATTTGATCGACTCTGCAGGTTTTTATTTTTTGTGCTATAAACAAAAATAGAGCGACAATTTCGAAAAAAAAACAATATTTTTTACTTTTGGCTATAATAAATATCCCCCAAAAAAGATATATGAAAAAAAAATATCCTCAGTTTAGGCCGATACGTATTCTTCCACCTATTTTTGGTAAAAAAAAATCGCAATAAGCGTTTATCGATTGGTTTGCGCAAAATTTATAGCGTTTGCAAAATAGGGAATAGTTTTATGGCATTTTTATTAATAATTTTTTTTTTACTACTAATGACGGCGATCAGCGATTTTTTTGTGACTGCGACATTATGGCGGACACATCCGACACTGTTGACACATTTTTGGGACCACTGTCACTTTTACAGCTAAAAGTACTATAAAAATGCACTGATTACTGTGAAAATGACAATGGCAGTGAAGGGGTTAACCACTAGGCGGCGCTGTAGGGGTTAAGTGTGACCTAATGTGTGTTTCTTACTGTAGGGGGGCGAGGCTGGACGTGTGACATCACATATCCTCGTTCCCTATATCAGGGAACAGACGATCACTGCCACTGCCACAGAGAAGAACGAGGAAGGTTCGTTTAGACTCACCTCTCCCCGTTCTTCAGCTCCTGTGACCCGATTGCGGGACACCGGCGGTGATCGGGTCCGCGGGTCCCGCGGGCGCGGTTACGGAGCTTCGGACCTGGTCGCGAACGCGCCACAACCGACGCGTTTGTGACCCACGGCTGGACTCTTAAAGAGGATGTATATAAACGTCCATGTGCCCAGCCGTGCCATTCTGTCGACGTATATAGTCATGCGGCGGTCCTTAAGTGATTAAAGGAGAATTATACATTATTATTTAACCTGTCGACTGAAGAGGAGAAATCTGTGTGTATGGCTAGGTTTAGGCTTCACCCATATAGGACCCTGTTGGGGAGATTTTCTATAACTTTGTGTTAGGTCAGGAAATTATGGAAATAATGAGGACGGTAAAAAAAAGCATTTTTTTAACCGCTTCCCGACCAACGCCAGTAGATATACATCGGCAGAATGGCACAGCTGTGCAAAGCAACGTACTGGTACGTTGCTTTTAATTTGTTGCCCTGCCGCGAGCTCTGTGACCGTGCCCATGGTACCCGCAGACTCGATGTCCGTCGGTGTCCCGCGATGGTGTCATGGAACTGCAGAACAGAGAGATGCCTGTGTAAACAAGGCATTTTCCTGTTCTGCCTTGTGACAGCACACTGATTTACTGTTCCCTGTGATCGAGAGCAGTGATCAATATTGTGTCACTGGTAGCCCAGCCCTCTCACAGTTAGAATCACTTCGTAGGACACACTTAACCCCTTCCTCGCCCCCTAGTGATTCACTCCTTCCCTGCCAGTGTAATTTACACAATAATCAGTGCATTTTTATAGCGCTGATCGCTGTATAAATGACAATGGTCCCACAAAAGCATCAAAAGTGTCCGATGTTTCCGCCATAATGTCGCAGTCACAATAAAAAGCATCACATTGATCAGATCAGATCACTGCCATTACTAATAAAAAACAAAATTTATAATAAAAATGCCATAAAACGATCCCCTATTTTGTAGATGCTATAACTTTTGCGAAAACCAATCAATATACGCTTATTGCGATTTTTTTTTACCAAAGATGTGTAGAAGAATACATATCGGCCTAAACTGAGAAAAAAAAATTATGACCTAAATTTACGTACGGCCGCTTTACATTGCGCGGGCGTAGCGTATCGTATTTACGCTACGCCGCCGCAACTTAGAGAGGCAAGTGCTGTATTCACAAAGCACTTTCGCCTAAGTTACGGCGGCGTAGCGTAAATGGGCCGGTGTAAGCGCGCGTAATTCAAAGTAGGCTGGTAGGGGGCGTGTTGTATTTAAATGAGGCTTGACCCCATGTAGATGCATGGCCGAACGAACGCGCATGGTCAGTATCACGTCGTATTTACGCCCAAAGATACGTCGGCTCAATGCCTGTGACGTGAACATAACTTACGCACAGCCCTATTTGCATACGACTTACGCAAACGACGTAAAAAGATACGCTTGTTCCGACGTCCATACTTTGCATGGGCTGCGCCACCTAGAGACATGCTTTATCTTTACGCCTGCGTATGTCTTACGTAAATGGCGTAACTAATTGCGACGGGCGTACGTACGTTCGTGAATCGGCGTATCTTGCTCATTTACATATTCAACGCGGAAATCAAGGAAGCGCCACCTAGCGGCCAGCGTAATTATTGCAATCCAAGATACGACGGCGTAGGAGACTTACGCCGCTCGTATCTTGGCCAAATCTATGCGTAACTGATTCTATGAATCAGGCGCATAGATACCCCGGCGGCCATTCAGACTTACAACGGCGTATCTGGAGATACGACGTCGTAAGTCTTTGTGAATCTGGGCCTATATCTTTTTGGTGATATTTGTTATAGCAAAAAGTAAAAAATATTGCTTTTTTTTTTCAAAATTGTCGCTCTATTTTTGTTTATAGCACAAAATAGAAACTTCATAAGTGATCAAATACCACCAAAAGAAAGCTCTTTGTGGGAAAAAAAGGACGTCAATTTTGTTTGGGAGCCACATCGCACGACCGTGTTAAAGCGACGCAGTGTCGAATCGCAAAAAGTGGTCAGGAAGGGGGTAAATTCTTCCAGGGTTGAAGTGGTTAAAGAAAAGGCAAAGGTTAGAATTTTTTTTTTATTATTGAAAATCACATTACAACAATCATGGATAAGAGTATAGGGCAAAATTACACTACATCACAAATGAAATAGTCAGGGAATACAGCAATACAAAAATAACATTTCAGAAGGTAACCCCTAGGACTATACCAGAAAGACCTATCATCGCTTCTAGGTAAATCCAACTAAATTTACTAGCTATAATGCCGTGTACACACCATCACTTTATGTGATGAAAAAAAACAAAGTTTTTAAAAACGTCACTTTAAATGACCGTGTGTGGGGGAAAAAGTTGTTTTATGTCTTCTGAAAAACGACAAAAAAAAATTGAAGCATGCTATGTGTCGTTTTTCAAAACGTCATTGTTTACTTCACAGAAATTGACCGCGTGTAGCAAAAAACGACGTTTAAAACAAAGTTTTTAAACCCGCGCATGCCCAGAAGCTAGTTATGAAGCGAGCTTCAATGGAAAAACGTGGTGAACGTAACCTCGCTTTGCTAGAACATTGTGAAAAAACGATGGTGTGTAGGCAACTTCGTCCCTGAAAATTGAAGTTTCAAAAACGTAGTTTTTTACTTCACAGAAAATGTCGTTTTTTTTCATCACATAAAGTGATGGTGTGTATGCGGCATAAGAAAAGCCCTCTGACAATGGGCCGGATTCAAAGAGATTTGCGCATTTATTACGGAGGCGCAGGGCAACGATTTTGCCCTGCGCCCCCGCAATTTTTTTGCGCTGCCCTCGATTCACGGAGCATAAGCTCCGTAAATTGCGCGGGCACGCCGGCAAAATGCCCGGCGCAAGAGCACGCAATTTAAATGATCCCGTAGGGGGCGGGAATCATTTAAATTAGGTGCGTTCCCGCGCCGAGCGTAGAGCGCATGCTCCGTCGGGAAACTTTCCCGACGTGCATTGCGGCAAATGACGTTGCAAGGACGTCATTTGCTTCAAAGTGAACATGAATGGCGTCCAGCGCCATTCACGATTCACTTACGCAAACTACGTAAAATTAAAATTTCGCGACGCGGGAACGACGGGTAAACGTAACATGGCGCGGAAACCACCGTACGAAAAAAGGACGTAAATTGCGTACGCAGGGCTCGCGCAACGTTGTGAATCGCTGTTAGTATGCAATTTGCATACTATACACTGAGCACAACGGGAACGCCACCTAGCGGCCACCGCAAGAATGCTGCCTAAGATATGCGGGCATAAGAGCCTTATGCCGCGCAGATCTTAGGCTGCAGTCGGCGAAACGAGGTTCCTGAATCAGGAGCACTCGTCACGCCGGGGCAAGTAAGCAATTGCTTCTTGAATCTACCCCACTGTTTTTATTGCTGACTATATTCTTACACCCCTCCACCTTTCTATTTATTGTATAGTGTCACAGGGATAGGAAGAAAAACAATCTCCTCCCTAGCATCACATGCAGAACTAAATATCAGAGAGACATTTTAACTCTTCTTCACTCTATTATAAAAAATAAAAAAAACACACCTTTCCCACACAGTCACAAATGATGAACTGCATAATTAACATGAGCAATAAAATGCAGAGAGAATAAATTAAGTCACTTTATTTCTTTGCCTTCTCCCTTATCACGCTTGAAAGTTCTGCTGTTCTGCTTGTGAGTTTGATTTGTAGTTAAATTTAGTATGTAGAACGTGACTGAACTTAAGGCCCCTTTCATACTGGGGCGGGAGGCGCGGTGGCGGTATAGCGCAGCTAAAAATATCGGCGCTATACCGTCGGAATTGCCGCGGTATTCGGCCGCTAGCGGTATTAACCCCCGCTAGCGGCCGATAAAGGGTTAATACCGCCCGCGAATGCTTCAACAAACCACACAGTTAAAATCTTTCTTAACTACTTGCCGCCCACGCTATAGCCGAAAGACGGCTACAGCGCGGGCCTTAATTGCCGGTAGAGCGTCCATGGACGTCCTCCTGAGCAAGTGCTGTCTGCACGTCCCTGTGGGTTGCACGCTGCGCAATCTGTGATCACTGAGTCTATGAAACTCGGCTGATCATGGATCCCAGTAAGGGATCGATCCCAACCCCTTACCGCGTGATCAGCTGTCAGCCAATGACGTCTGATCACGTGATGTAAACAGATGCTCGGTAATCTGTATTTTTTTCCTCACGCCGTCAGCGTGAGGAAGAAAAATAAGCCGATCACCGGCTTCTGTCAGAGGGACATCGGTCCCTCACACAGAAAGCCGCAGCTGCATATTCTGTGCCCACCAGTGTCAGCTGCCAGTGCCCACTGTGTCACCTACCAGTGCCACCTATCAGTACCCACCAGTGCCAGCTACCAGTGCTCACAGTGCCACTTACCAGTGTCCACAGAGCCACCCCTCAATGCCCACCAGTGCCACACATCAATGCCCATTAGTGCCACATAATCAGTGCCACAGATCAATGCTGTCTATCATTGTCACCTACCAGTGCCCATCAGTGCCACCCATCAGTGATCATCAGTGCCACCTATCAGTGCCACCTATCAGTACCCTTCAGTGCCACCTATCAGTGCCCTTCAGTGAGTGAGATAGTGAGTAACGTATATAGCGCTACAAATGCAAACTAAATTGCCTCAAGGCACCTTCAGCGCCACCCATCAGTGCTACCTCTCAGTGCCGCCTCATCAGTGCTTATAAATGCCACCTATCAGCGACCATTAGTGCTGCCTTATCAGTGCCCATCAGTGCCTATTAGTGCCCATCAGAGCCGCCTATCAGTGCCCATCAGCGCAGCCTATCAGTGTCCATCAGTGCAGCTTCATCAACGCACATCAGTGAAGGGGAACAATTACCGTTTTCGATATTTTATAACAAACTATGAAACATTTTTTTTTCAGAATTTTGGGTCATTTTTGTTTTATTTAGCAAAAAATTAAAAAAACACAGCAGCAATTAAATACCACCAAAAGAAATCTCTATTTGTGTGAAAAAAATGATAAAAAAATAATTTGGGTACAGTGTAGCATGACCGTTTGAATTGTCGTTCAAAGAGTGACAGCACTGAAAGCTGAAAATTGGTCTGGGCAGGAAGGGGGGTTAAGTGCCCAGTAAGCAAGTGGTTAAAAACACAAAAAAATTCTGGATTTACATGATTTTTTTTTTAATTTCAGATACAAAAACAATTCTTATCTATATCCTTGGATTTCAAGCCACCTGTTTTATTTTACAGCTACTGAAATACATGATCTGTCCTATTGGCTACTGTCAATGTGCAAGCATACTGCTGAAACCTGTTACGTTTTTAACAGCTTACTCGTAACAGATTAGCAAATTAGGAGGAGGAGTCTGATATACAGGGAGATTTCTCTGCTTGCCATGCCATCAATTTCCTTCCTCCTGGGTTAAGGCAAGTCTACCTTTGTTTTATTCTCTTTCACTGTCTGGGTTATTTAGATATTATTATTATTATTATGATTATTACTATATAGGATTTTTCTAGTGCCAACAGTACAACTAGTACAGCACTTTACAATCTAATGTAATGTATATATTTATTATTACAGTTATTATTTTTTCGATAGGAAGCTGTACAATGATAGTTGTATTCTGTGCTAGCCATTTAAAGTACAGGTTTGAATTTATTGAATGCTACCGTGTTCTGATGACTACTGTAAAGGATTAGAGCTGTTTCAGAATTATTATTGTTCTCATGAGAACCTGAACTTGAAACTGATATTTCTGTTAAAAAAAGAAATGAAACTGTGAAAATATTTTGTATACCTGAGTGAGATGAAATTGAAACTATTCTGCTTTACTGTGATACTGTAAGTCATTTCATACAAAGAGGATGGTCCAGTTCTGTAAATTGTGAAAATGTCATCCAATGACTTGTCTAAAGTAAGCCCGGAGCAAAAGCAAAGAAAAGACAATAAACGTAAGGCGGCATGAGAAGGTGCCCAGTCAGACTGGGCTAGTGGGGGTTAACTAAGTTTAGTGTAGGACACAGGTAAAGCAGGGGATTGGCTGGCTAATACAGGGAGGAGAAACGTTCCCGCCCGCCCTACAGTTTTGGAGTTTTGGTAATGTGTGTGGGTTGTTCTTTATTTTCGATGTTTTCTGTTACATGGGATGCGGTTGGGTCTTTGGAGCCATTGTTAAACAGACTTATGGAATTTGATGGGTGGGGACACATCTGAGGTATGGGTCCCCGGTGAATACCAGTTATGGTGGATTAACTGGGAAGGGAATGGTATATCTGCTGAAGGTGGTCGTCCCCGAGTCGGTGCAATGCGGCAGGGACAAGGTAGCGTTTAAGCAGATATAAGGTTAAAAGAGATTTTCTAGGTAGTGCCTCCAAGGATCGGCAGCCAAATAAGAGTATGCTTTGTTTTGGTTATATTGTTAAATTATTTTACTTTAATAAAGGGGCCGTACAACGACCAGTTTTTTTCCAACCTTTGGCGTCAGTCTATTTTTGGTAAGTTATAGTGGGAGGATATAGGAGGGGTGGTTGTAAGAGGGTTCTGCGGGGCCAGGAAAAATATGGGTTACCTTTTTAAGTATAATTCTTTTTTTTTTTATATATATATAAACTTGTTGGTCACTTTATTTTTATTTTTCATATTAGTTTTAGAATAGGAATGTGATGAAATTGCTTTGATTCAAGAGGTGCTATGTGTAAGGGTTAATGATTGGTTATACCTCTTTAGTATCTCATGTTTTTTATATATGGAAGCTAGTTAGGACTTGAACGCTCATGCTTTCATCTCTACTCCATGGTGACGGTTAGTAATTAAAGAGGGCACAGATGTCTGAAGGCTCAATTTTTCAGTATGAAAAATAATGAAATATTAATATAACTCACCTGAAATGCCTTGCATATCTTCTCTCCTCAATTAACACCTTATAACACAAACACAATATGGAAAATACCACATTTCTTTACACTTCAGTGAATTCACCCTTTCCTTCCTTAGATAAGGTGACCAGATTTTTTAAATGAAACCCACGGACATTGTTTTTTTTTTTTACTAGTAATGATGGCAATTAGCGACTCATAGCTTGACTGCTATTATGCGGCGGACACATCGGACACTAATGCCTTGACCGTGCAAAAGTCCGCTGTGAGCAGGTCGGAGGTCCGACGGACAAAAGAGAATAGACATCCGACCAAAAAAGTCAGATAGAGGCTACACACGGTCAGAATTTCTGAGAAAAAAAGCCAGTCGGACTTTTTTTCTCAGAAAGTCCGGTTGTAGGTACGAGGCATAAGTAACACTTTGTAGGAACCAGTGACACTAATACAGTGATCAGTACTAAAAAATATACACCCTCACTGTACTAATGACACTGGCTGGGAAGGGGATAACATCTATGGAAATCAAAAGGTTAAATGTATGCCTAACAAGGGTTTTCTTACTGTGAGGATGGTGCTTTTACTAAAGGAAGGCATAGATCCTGGTACATACTTTGCAGGAATACAGGAACAATGTCTTCCATACTGACAGAATGGCAATCTGCCTTGTTTATATAGGCAGACCACCATTCTGCCTAAGTACATAACGATCAGCGTGTACCGGTGGACATCGAGTCCACCGGGGCCACTATGGCTCCTATATTTAGAAATGCAGGATCATGTATATACATGATCCTGAGCAGCACGACCGCCCTGTAGCAGTAAATCTACTATCAGGCGATCAGCAACTGGTTAACATCATAAACATTATGATAACTTACAGGCAGCAGTCACACTATCATGGCTCTGTCAGTTTGTCACATAACATATTATGACCAATAAGTTAACAAAATAAGCACCCAGCAGCCATGTTTTGTGACAGAGCCAGCCAGAGCCGTGATATAGTGCCTGCTGTCTGTGATTTATGATATCATTCGTTATGCCAGAGAGACAGACAAAGTGCAATGTAGTCTATTCACAGACACCCCCAAAGCACACCTGTGTTGAAGCCTTGAAGGCACTGGCAGCCCCATGATCGAATCCTCTTGCCCTCTGTTCCTGCTGCTGGACAACTGCCCGTCCCCGCGGCGGCCCGCCTCACAGCCTCTCAAGTTTCACTCTTTGGGCCCCGGCTACTACTGGGTGGGGAGCGGAGGAAGATCACTCCACCAGGGAAGGCAAGGAGATAAACAGGCAGGCGGCTGGCCATGGCTTGAGCCAAAGGAGAAGAACATGCGAGTGGAGCTGAATGGGCATGCGCCCGAAAAGGAAGAAATGGTCCCTGCACTTTGACAAGCACATGATCATCAGAAATGGGCACAGATAATGGAAACAAATACACCCCCCTAAGTTAGTAGGTTCGGTGAAGCAGGGGTGTGTAATTTTTTTTTTTTTTTTTTTTATTCTGCACGGACTGTCTTTGAAATTGCCCTAGCCCCTGTTCAAATCCAATCTGGAACAAAACCAGGGACAGACTTGGTCCAGGGACAGTGTCCTCAATCCGGGGACTGTCCCCTGAAACCGGGGATGTCTGGTCACCCTACCTTAGAGGCAGATCTACAATCAGAAATAAGCTGTTATGCACATAAAAGTGTGACCATGATTATCCAATATTATTATTATACAGGATTTATATGGCACTAACAGTTTATGCAGCGCATTACAACATAAGAGCAGACAGTACAGTTCAAATACAGTTGAATACAGGAGGAATCAGAGAGCCCTGCTTGTTAGAGCTTACAATCTAAGAGGGAGGGTATCCTTATTGTTTTTTAAAGAAAAAAAATATTGATTTTACAGGAGTAGAAATCAAAACAAGGACTGTACTTACAAGCATTACCGATCCATACACAGAAATATTACCAAAAGTGCAAAAGGCAGAAAATGTAATGAATTGACTCCCAATGGGTCCAATACAGTCCTGCAGCAGCGCTGCAAACTCTACGTTTGCTGTGATCCTATACAGCGTAGAGGTAGAGAAGATGTGCTCCAATCACCATTGTTGTTCACCACGTGGGGGATAGAAAACCCCTTCAGGGGATACACTTACCAGATGGTAGATAAGAAACAGCATATAATCCACCTCACTTAGTAATCGTCAGACTTTCACCATAATCATGATATTCAGCATGTATGAGGAAAAGAAAGCTCATATAGAGTAGTAACGTTTGGATAATTTATTGAAAAAAACTCCCCCAAATATGCTTTCCCCTTCAATACTATGCGTACCACATAAAAATGAAAAACAGGCATGTAATAAATTTGTGTTTGCCTCACGATTGTTGACCCTGAAGACCGCTCTGTCTAGTTTCCTCACGGCGGCTTCCTGGTTCCTTCCTTGTGGAGCGCAAACGTCACTTCCGGTTGTTGTGTTTGGAGAGTCACGCCCTGACGCGTTTCGTCACTTCCGGACTTCAACTGAGGAAGTGACGAAACGCGTCAGGGCGTGACTCTCCAAACACAACAACCGGAAGTGACGTTTGCCTCACGTCAACAATCGTTATTTAGTTTGCCACTTGCACAATATTTTGCAATTTGCACCTATTATCCCTGCTTTTATGCTTGTGTATTTTTATACTTTTGCATAGTTTGCCACTGGCACAATATTTTGCACTTTGCACCTATTATCATTGCTTTTATGCCTGTGCATTTTTATACTCATCGCTTTTATGCTTGTGCGTTTTTATACTTTTGCATACAATTTTATCTACAGCTCAGCACTACTTTTTCTATTCATGCACACTCAGGTCTTGGTTTTAACTTTCAGTGTTTTGTAGCAGTTGATTCATACTTAACCCCTTCACAGCTGTCCCACAGTGTAGCACGTGAATTCTCTTTATTTTTAGTACTGTGAGTGTACTATAAGACACTTACAGTATTCTGAAGCTTTTTGGTGTGCTTTTTTGCACATACTGTACTGTACACATCCCTGTGCACGCTTTATTTGTTTTTACAGTTTTGTGTGCTTTTTACTGTACCGGACATTTTCTTTGGCTCCAAAGAAAATTAAGAGCAAGCATGGTGGTAAGAAGAAAACCACTTTAAGTGTGTGTAAATGTGTACGATTTTTATTCTCTAACAATTCCCTTACATCTGCATATTCTACTTCCTGAGGAAGCCATCCAAAAGGGTTTTAAAGTTGTTGACACTCAGCTAGCACCACTCCCTGCTGGAGGGAGATACAGTAAATCTTTTACTGCTCTAACAGTAAATTGTGGCCATCATCTTTGACCACCTAATATGGCCTCGGATTCAGGGATACTGGTCGCAGGTTGTTCAGTTCTTACATGACCCAATGGGCTCCCCAGTATAGTTGGACCCCAAGCAATGCCTTTTGGGCTTTTTTCCCCGATTCCGGAATAGACAAATATATGCTCCAATTCCAACATGAAACTTTATTTATTTTTTTTACAAATAACTTGGTGTTTTTATTTGAAAGAATAAATGACATACAGAACGCATAAGCATACATCACACGCAGGTGAGATAAGGAAAATACAGGAGTCAATGCATACAGTGAACATTGGAAATACAGTGCAGGTATCATCCCAAACGCGACAGGCAGTTGTAAAAACACAGAGACACAGGAGGGCGAGGGGACCAGTCAGATACACAGCAATGGTTTACAAGTGGGCACGGGGGGAGGGTCTGTAAGCTCAATCAGGCAGAGCATTGCAAGTAGCAGCATTCTCCACCCAGTCATCCCACACCTTGTTGTATTTGGCCGGGCAACCCCTGTGGGCGTAGATCTCCCTTTTATACGGTAACACATAGTTAACCGCAACTATCCACTCCTGGACAGACGGGGGTGAGGCTCAAAGCCATTTACAAGCTATCAATAATCGTGCCGTAAATAATGATTCCTGGAGAAATATTTTGTGGTATTTGTCCGAGTCAGGGTCCGGGAACACCCCCAGAAGACACTGCTTGGGGCACAGTGTCAGGGGGGACCCCATCTCGTCATGTATGAATTTTACAATCTGTGACCAATATCCCTGTATGACCGGACAAGACCACATGAGGTGAAAAAATGTGCAGGGGGTACCGTCACATCTGGGGCACAGTGGGCTGTATCCTGGCTTGTATTTGGCCAGGCGGGCGGGGGTCAAGTACGACCTGTGCAGAACGTAAAGGTGGGTAAGACGATCTGACAGTTTTGGCGATGCCTTCTTAGTGGCATCCAACGTGTCCTCCCACTCATCATCCTCCAACTCCCCCACATCCCCGGACCAGCGGTCTTTAAGCCTGAAGGCCAAAATAACGGCATAGGGCCGAAGAAGGGAATTGTAAAGGATCGAGATTAGCTTGCGGGAGTCTCGTCCTATTATGGTGCGAAGTACTTTGAAGTAAGTTGTTCAACACCCGGGGGTGTGGCCCCAAACTGGGCATGGAGGGCGTGGCGGAGCTGGAGGTAGCGGAAATGCATGGAGTTGGGCAAACCAAAGTCATCTTTAAGCTGTTGGAACGATTTTAAAATAGGACCGCGATATACGTCGAGTAGGTACCTCACTCTCCGGTCGAGCCAAAGAGCCCGATCCGGGATGGAGAGCAATTCGCTCAAACCCGGTTTGTCCCATAAAGGGGTATAAGAGTGGGTGGCCGGTATTTTCAATTTTCTACCCACCACCTCCCAAATTTTACAATGGTGGTAAAGCAGGCCCCCGTGGCTGCCCAGCGTCCAAGCACCCCCCAAGCCCCTAAAGAGGACCTGGAAAGGGTGAGTGAGCCCAGGAGCACAGCGGGAGCACAGCAGTGCGAGGTAACGGTCACGGTCCTGCTTGTCAAAATAAAAAAAGTGAGACAGTTGTGCCGCCAAGTAATAAAAATTAAGGTCGGGCAACGCAGCTCCACCCAGTTCAGTAGGATTCTTCAATACCTGCCAGGAAAGCTTATGTCTAGTGGGGCCCCACACGAACGACTTAAGGATTGAGTCTATGGCCTTAAAAATCTTAAGAGGGAGGTAAATAGGGGAGTGCCATAGTACGTACAGGAATTTGGGGAGGAGGACCATCTTAATTAAGTTCACTCGGCCCATGACACCCAGGGGCAACCTGGCCCAAACCTGTGTCTTGGACTTCAGGAGCAGCATCAGATGTTCTATGTTCAGGCGGACAAAGTCCTCAGGAGATCTAGAGATCTGAATCCCAAGATATTTCAGGGAACTAACTCTAAGGAGAGGGGAAGATGCCTGGATCTCAGAGGGTACGCTCACATCAATGAAGGGATTGCAGGGATTGGCCCGAGTCAGCCAGGTACAAGAGCATATCGTCTGCGTACAGACTAATTGTTTCCACCAGGTCCCCCCGTCTGAGGCCCCCGACACCTGGGTGATTCCTAAGAGAGGAGGCCAGGGGCTCCACCGCCAGGGCATATAGTAATGGGGAGAGAGGGCACCCCTGTCTAGTACCCCTAGAAAGGGGAAAAGGGGGAGAAATCCGACCATTGACCAAGACCCTGGCACATGGGTTCTGATACAGAAGGTTGATCCATTTGATAAAGTTAGGCCCGAATCCGAAGCGCGCTAGACATTCCCATAGATAGTTCCATTCTACTGAGTCGAATGCCTTTGCGGCGTCTAAGGACACCACAACTCTAGAACCCACTTGATCATGTTCAGCCTGCAAATTCATATGAAGTCGGCACAGATTGTATGCCGCATTTTTAGCAGGCATAAAACCAACTTGGTCGGGGTGAATTAGCGTGAGGATCACTTCGTTTAAACGCAGTGCCAGAATCTTGGCCAGGATTTTAATGTCTAGCTGAAGAAGGGATATGGGACGGTAGGACTCAGGGAATTCAAGATTTTTACCGGGTTTGGGGATAAGTACTATATAAGCCTCAGCCATAGAGGTGTGTAGGGAGCCTGATTGAAAAATATGCGAAAACAGTTCGTGGAGCCTAGGCACTAGGGATTCACTATACGTCACGTAGAATTCGAGGGGGAGACCGTCCGAGCCCGGCGCCTTGGAGGAATTAAGCAAGGAGATCGCATGCACTATTTCGTCCGTCGTGATGGGGGCCTCCAGGGTCTTTGCATGGGAGCTCGAAAGCACGGGCAGTTCTATTTCAGCCAACAGCGCAGCCGATTCCCCTCTAGAAACCACAGCCCCAGATGAGTACAGTGATGCAAAGAAGGAGCGGAATTCCCCAACCACCTCATCTGGATCAGAGAGTAGCACCCCGCCAGCACTGCGGAGGGAAACCACCGTAGGGGGTCTGTGATCCAGATGGGCCAAATAGGCCAGGAGTCTTCCCGCACGTTCTCCACACTCATATACCCTCTGTTTGCTGTAGAATATCTTCCTTTCCGCCTTCTCAAAGAGAAGGCCACTCACCACCTGGGACTGGAGTTTCAGCACGTCAGCCGTGGATGGGGAAGGAGCGGAAACAAATGTCCGCTCTGCCTTGGCCAGGGACCTCTCCGCCTGCTCAACCACCCGGGACGAGGTCCTTCGATATTGAGATATCCGTTGGGACAAAAACATACGGGCATGGGATTTAAAGGAGTCCCAAAAAACTTCAAAGGGCGCAGTACCTCTGTTAGTCTGAAAAAACAGGTCCCATTCGGCACCGGCCTCCTCTAAATCAGGGATGACCGATAACCAGAAAGGGTTGAGTCTCCAGTTGTAAGAGGAAGGAGGGGACTCGGTGTGGAGCTCTATCCAGTAGGATGCGTGGTCAGAGAGGACGCGGGGGTTAAACCCCACGTCACCCAAGATGGGGAGGAGGGTACGGGAAGTTAGGATTAGATCGATCTGCGACAGGGAGCCGTGTGTCGAGGAGAAGCAGGAAAAGGTCCTATCCAGCGGATGCCGGTGTCTCCACATGTCCACGAGCTCCAGGTCGAGGAGGAGTCTACCAAATCTAGTTTGAGCAGGGGGGGGCGGTCAGGGGGCATCAGGGACAACCTATCCAAATCATTGTTGGTAACGTTGTTGAAGTCTCCCAAACAGATTGCAGGCACAGTAGGATATTGAGACATGAACCCCAACCCCTCTGTCAGCACAGAAAATAGCGAGAATAAGGAGCTCCAAGCCATGCACCTTAGCATGTAAAAATAAAAATCTACCAAGGGGGTCAGACTGTAGTGTAAGTAAAACGAATTGTGTGGTTTTGGCAACCAGTATAGCCACGCCCCTTGAGTTGGGCGTGTGCGGAGCCTGGTACACCCAACCCACCCATGGCTTTTTCAAAGTCATCATGAGCTGGCCCGTTAAGTGGGTCTCAACCAATACCATAATCTCTGCACGCTGGGCTTTTAAATAGGAGAGAACTGCATTACGTTTAGGGCGGGCCCTGAGGCCCCACACATTCCAAGTCAAAAATTTCACAGCAGGCATGACAGGCAAGGACAAGCATCAATGTTCCAGACGCCACAAGCCCGCGCACCGGCGTCCCCAGCCGCCCCAACAGTAGGGGGAGAGCCGTAGACACCACGCACAGGGCCCAAAGCATCCGGGCAAGGAGGCCTCAGCATAAACCAATGAGCACATAGCATTGTAACAGTAGTATAAAACATACCATCCCATATATCACCCGTCAGTCCCTTCATAGCATCATATATGTCATTCTGCATTACACCAATAGTGAACAAAAGAAAATTAACAACTAACAGATCATAGATCATGTGAAACAAACTGCAAAAAAAGCTGGGGTGTCCGGACACGTGGTCTGCCGCAGAACAGTGCGACGTATCCCAACAGGCTCGGCCAGACCAGGGAAACCATACTTGAGTCAGGGAGCCTAGACTCCCAACAATTAGAACAGCAGATTCCAATGGGGCATCTGCGACTAGGGGGACGGTCAATCACTGGAAAACCAGCAATGGTGCAAGAGGTGAGGCCCCCAGTCCTTGAACTCCATGTAAATGGTCATAGGGGAGAGACAAGGATGTAGAAGTGTGAGTTCTCGTCCCAGGCACCAACACGGGGGGGGGCAGCTCGTCAGCTAAAAACAAGTAGATAGGGCCTCATTGTAGGTTCCTCAGCATAGCGTCCACGGGGGAGCAAGGAGAAAAACAAAACCCGGGAGGGGGGGTGGAAGAGTCAAGGATGGCACCTCCAAGAAGGAGCACGGGCAGGGCCAAGGGAGGATGGATGGAAGAGAATGGGGTGGAGGTGCGGAGGCCAGGCCGCGGGGAAGGGAACACAGGAAGCCGGGGAGCACACAATGGGTTGCAGAATTATGGGTGTAGGATATTGGGCATAGTACCTGAGGTCCAGTCAAGGTAGACAAACAGGGCATCAAAGGGAGAGACTCACACCCCCACGATCAGCAGCCGCGATCTGAGCGGAGGGTCCCTCAGGCCTGCATGGGATTTCTAGGCGGCTGTCTCATGTTCTCCAACCAGGTGATGACCGCCTCGGGTGTGTCAAAGAAATGTGTGCGATCCTCGCCAACGACCCGGAGCCTAGCCGGAAAGAGCATGGCATAGACATAGTGGCGGAGTCTGAGCTGGCTCTTGGCCTCAGTGAAGAGGGCCCTCTTCTTCTGCACGTCCGCAGAGAAATCCGGAAAGACCTTGAGCTCCACGTTTCTGAAGGGGATGTTTCCCTTGAGCCTGGTGAGACGGAGCACAGCATCGCGGTCCTGGAAGATTAATAGCTTCGCTATGAATGTGCGCGGCGGGGCGCCCGGAGGAGGAGGCTTAGCAGCCAATCTGTGGGCCCTCTCCACCACGAAGGATGAGGAGAATTCAGATCGGCCAAACGTGGACGCCAGGAGGTTCTCCAGGAATGTCGGCGGATCAGGGCCCTCCGCACCCTCAGGTAGGCAAAAAAAACGCAAATTACACCTCCTGAGGCAGTTCTCCATGTCGTCTTGCTTCGCCAGGACCATGGTAAGTTGGTGTTGCAGGTGTTCAGTCACAATTTGTAATGGCGGTATCTCGTCCTCCACGCGGCCGACGCGGGTCTCCGCCTCCGTCACCCGGTCCCTAAGTTTCTGCAGGTCCTGCCTGATGAGGGAGACATCCACCTTCACCTCCTCGATTCTGCAAGTCAGAGAGCTCTTACAGTCCGAAATAGCCTCCAGAACTCGCACTGTATTGTCAGCCGCCGAGGCTGCGTGAGCGGAGGGGCCGGCACCGGCGCCATCTTCCTCCACAGCCTCCTTGTCTGGTAGACGGAATTTGGCGAGCTTAGCGATCACATCCAAGGCTTTTTTCGGCTGCGACATGCTCCTCACGGATAGGGGGTGGATTGTACCCAAAATCAAGCAGTTTGTCAGGCAGTATAAGCCCCAGGATAGATGGTAACGGATGTTGGACGAGCGGAGCTCCCACTAAACACTCCTCACACCATGCTAGCCAGGCCACGCCCCCATGAAACATTATTTTTAGTGAGAAAGCTAATAGCCCAGTGCTAGCTGCCTGGCTTGCTGAAATTAATATTACCTTACCCTATAAAAAAAAGGTGATTTACAGTGCCTTGCAAAAGTATTCACCCCTCTTGGAATTTTTCGTGTTTTGTTGCTTCACAACCTGGAATTAACATGGATTGTTTGAGGATTTGTATCATTTAATTTAAAGAACATGCCCACAACTTTGAAGATGTTTTTTTTTTTATTGTGAAGCAAACAACAAATAGGACAAAATAACAGAAAAAGTCAATGTGCATAACTATTCACCCCCCTGAAGTTAATACTTTGTAGAGCCACCTTTTGTGGCTATCACAGCTCCAAGTCGCTTTGGATAAGTCTCTATGAGTTTGCCACATCTTACCACTGGGATTTTTGCCCATTCCTCCTTGCAAAACTGCTCCAAATCACACACAGAGTGGTACAGGTTTTGCTCAAGAATATCCCTCTATTTAGCACCATCCATCTTTCCTTCAACTCTGACCAGTTTCCCAGTCCTGACTGCTAAAAAACATTCCCACAGCATGATGCTGCCACTACCATGTTTCACTAGGGTTGGTGTTCTTTGGGTGATGTGATGTGTTGGGTTTGTGGCAGACATAGCATTTTATTTGATGGCCAAAAAGTTACATTTTAATCTCATCAGACCACATGCCTTTTCGCTAGGGATGAGCCGAACACCCCCCCCCCCAGTTCAGTTCGCAGCAGATCATGCGAACAGGCAAAAAATGTGTTCGAACACGCAAACACCGTTAAAGTCTATGGGACACGAACATGAAAAATCAAAGTGCTCATTTGAAAGGTTCCCAGGGGACATGTATCAATGCAAACATTTTTTTTAAAAACTGACGTTTTTTCGGGAGCAGTGATTTTAATAATGCTTAAAGTAAAACAATAAAAGGGAAATATTCCTTTCAATTTCATACCTGGGGGGGTGTCTATAGTATGCCTGTAAAGTAACGCATGTTTCCCATTCTTAGAAAAGTCCCTGTACAAAATGACATTTCTACTACCCCTTCCTTTCCCCCCTAAATACTTTAATTTTATCTTATATGCTCTATTGTGACTATGATGGATCACTAATTTTAAATATTGATCCTTGTTTTATGTTCTTGAATGTAATGTCACTTTTTCGACTTATTGCATACATTATACCAAGATCGCTTTGTATACTTTTACATGTTTTAAAAACCCAATAAACATATTTGAAAAAAAAAAAAAAATGACATTTCTAAAGGAAGTCATTTAAAACTACTCACGGCTATAAGGAATTGTCGGGTCCCGGCAATACAGATAAAAGTCATTGAAAAAAATGACATGGGTTCCCCCCCCCCCCCCAGTGGGCGGGGGGCTTATCGGAATCTGGAAGCCCCCTTTAACAAAGGGGACCCCCAGATGCAGCCCCCCTCTATGTGAATTGGTAAGGGTTACATTGTACCCCTACCATTTCACCTAAAAAAGTGAAAAAAAAGGTAAAAAAAACACACACACAGCTTGGGACAAGTCCTTTAATAAAAAAATAAAAATTCCAGCACTATGATCCTTCTACGACCCGGGCCCGCTGCCACAAACTATACAGCCTCCATAGATGGCGCCCAGCCGAATGACGCGCGACCCGTCTGACATCTCTTAAATAACCAAGGGTGGGGCCACCTGTGATGTGGACGGGTGACACCGCCCCCGCTGACGCAACAGGGGTTTCCCGTGACACGTCAGAGGGGGGCGGGGTCACCTGTGACACATTTATGGAAATAAATGACACTGGATTTACTTTCCCTTTTTTTATTTTTCTTTTGTTTGTTCTCATATGTCGTTTATTGGGTTGGAAGACTCTCCCCATTACATACATTACATTGTACAGTTGTCCTCTATAACTCTTTTGTACAAAACTCAATAAACTTTTGTTCCAATAAAAAAAAAAGGGATCATAGAGTAAAAAGTGTATTGGTTACTAGAGTCACCTTTGATATATTGGTACATCGTAATCATATATCATATCCCCTCTTAACCAGTTAAAGACCGCCCAACACATATATACTGCTGCAGGGCGGCTCTTTTGCGTGAAACAACGTACCTGTACGTTGTTTCATGCCACAGATAGTGTGGGCGCACGCGTGCCCACTGCACGCCGGGTATTGTAACTAATATTGCAATAATTACTACTAATTATATGTGTACTGTAACCTATAATATCTATGTATAACTATTGCATCTGTATTACTGTATATGAGCCATTCGCTTGCGAGTGTATGAATGAACAAACATGTGCTCAAGGCCTAAAGCCAGAAATTAGTTAAAGACAGACACATTTGAGTCAAACAGTTATATTTATTCTAACAGAATAAACTATACTTTAACAGAGATGTCTATCACATAAAGGATAATACTCTTAACAAAAATGTCTTACTATAACACTGGTAAATAAGATGGAATTATACTCAACACTCAACAGCTGTGTAACCTCATGGCCTGCTCTGGATGGTACAGAGAGAGAAGGCTTCGGCCTTGCCCCACGTGGCTGGGCCCCAAACTACACGCCAGGCTTAAGGCTTCCATAAGGCCCAATTGAACTAAGGACTAGTGAGTTGGGCTTTGAAGGCACACGATACAAAAATTATAGAAAACTAGAAAAATTTATTATAGGTACAGAAATATCATAGAAACCGTTATGAATAAAAAATCACAAAGTGAAGTTCAATTGACAACTGGTTTACCACACACGGTTCACATTCATCGTATAGTTCTAACATAATAAGCTTAAGATAAGAAGCATAATTATAAAAACGTTATATCACAAGTGACCAGATGGTTGTCCAGAGAACTAGGAGGATTTTCTCGACATGTTGCGCGCTTATGGAAATAGCGCTTACTCAGGAGCATAGATATTTCATTAAGGGGTATGCCGCGTTGGTGGTAATCAACGAGTGGTCTCTTATTGGCCTATCACTGATTGTAATTCACAAGGAAATTTGTCTCAACCAGATAGGGGATTGTAATCATAAGAATGCAGGACTAAATTGCATGCGGTGGTATGGCAGTTGATTGCTGGTAAGCAATGAACAATGAACCTAATCCAGGTATATATTCACACACTCAGTTAATGCATACAGTGTATTCAACCGGACATGAAAGAACAGATGGGTAAATCTGTCTGAATAATCGCCTACCTAACTGACCTTAGTCCATGGATATGGAAAGGATAATAGGTGGAGGCGTTAAAGTCCTTAATATTGCAGTACAGTGTATAGCTGAGTGTGTCCCTGGTATCAGAGTAGCGCCAGTAAGGCCCAGTCCATGTGGTTCCAGCCTAGGCCTTCCTCCAGCTGAGCTCTTCACTCAACCTTGCATCGCTGATAATAGAGACCTCTTGTATTGCCAACATTCCTTTTTACAAACCTCACTCATTCACACTACCTCCCATTTGCCTTGGACCAATCACTCTTCATCGGGCAGCCCCCTTCTTCAGCTTGTTTGTAGAGTATTGTCTTTCACTAAGCCAGCCCCCCCTGCTGTGCAGATTTTGCCTGAGGGTAAAACATTCTCTGTGCCTTTCAGGACTGCAGGAGTCATTCGTTGTATTTATCAGCCGAATTATTCTGCAACACCGGGGGAGCGCACATGCAGGTCCCACGCACTCGATGTTCACCGGGCACCCGCAATCGCTCTTGACAGAGCAGGAACGTGGATCTGTATGTGTAAACACACAGATCCATGTCATGTTAGGGGAGTAGAGATTGTGTGTTCCTAGTATATAGGAACACCGATCGGTCTCCTCCCCTAGTCAGTCCCATCCCCCCACAGTTAGAACACACCTAACACAGTTAACCCTTTGATCACCCCCTAGTGTTAACCCCTTCCCTTCCAGTGACATTTATACAGTAATCAGTGGCTATTTTGAGCTCTGTTGGCTGTATAGATGTCAATGGTCCCAAAAAAGTGTCAGATCTGTCTGCCGCAATGTCACAGTCCTGATAAAAATTGCAAATCATCGCCATTACTAGTAAAAAATATATATTTTGTAAAGGCTATAATTTTTTTGCAAACCAATTAAAATACACATATTGCGATTTTGTTTACCAAAAAATAAAAAACGTCAGAGATGATCAAATACCACAAAAAGAAAGCTCTATTTGTGTGGGGAAAAGGGACATCAATTTTGTTTGGGTACAACGACGCACAACGGTGCAATTATTATTTAAAGCAATGTAGTGCAGTGTCGTAAAAAATGGCCTGGTCAGGAAAGGGGCAAATCCTTCAGGAGCAGAAGCGATTAGTAAAAATAATAGTTTGATAGTTAGATAACAACAGACTGTTTCTTTGTGTGGTTGGATGATAATCTGTGAAAATAACATGCAATAATGAAAGCGTATGTTAACCCAAACCCCCCCACAGATTCTGTCCCTTTAATGTATGCTACTACATGTTAGCTTGTACTGTTTCATTTCACACCCTGTAACAATGTAATATTAGACAGAAAAACACATAAAGTCTGGGTTATGCAGGGACTGGGTAATGTCAGTAAATGTCAGCAGACTGGCAGACAGGGAGTGGCTGAAACTTGCCCAGGATAGTTTACAGACATTGCATGGAGGGGAGGGGAAAGCTATCACGGCTGGTGGCATGTAAAGCACACTGAGAATTGCTTATGACTAAAAATGTGTTTCCTTTTATTAATTAGCATGCTATACTACATTATTATACAGATAATAAAAGGAGCCTTCATAGACCCCTTTCACATGGGCGGACTGTTGAGGTCCGCCTGTCAGTTTTTTCAGCGGACCTGAACGGGCGCTCCATGTAAGTCTATGGATCGATGGATGTCAGTGGTGACCATGTCCGATCCGTAGGGTGACCAGGTGTCCCGGATTGCCCGGGACAGTCCCGCATTTTGCAGGTCTGTCCCGACACATTCATTCCAGGACAATACAGTGTCCCGGAATAAAAACTGTCACAGCCCCCCCCCCCCCCCGGGCGTATCTGATGCCCCCAAAAAAGGCTTTCACATCACCGCTTTACTCACTGACAGTACTTGTCCTGGCCGGGAATGCCAGAAGGAGCACAATCCCCACCCCCTGCTTGTGATTGGAGAAATCATAAATCCCGCCTCTTGTGTCCAATCACTGTGCTGTGATTTGTTACAGCTTGTTACAGCTTTTTGGAAGGGAGGGTGTCCCTGAATGGTAGTTTGGAAATGTGGTCACCCTACCGATCCGCTAAAATCAGACGTATGGCGATACGTTCGCCATCCGTCCTGGCGGATCGGATCGGGTGAGATCTGATGAAAACAGACATGTTGTCTGTTTTCGTCCAATCTCTCCATAGGACTCAGCGGCGCTCGACAAGCCCCTCCCCACTCGGAGAGATCTCCCGCTGAGCTGGCGGACTCCGTGGCAAAGGATCCGCCTTGCGTGAACGAGGCCTTAGTTGTCAGCCTAATCTTAAGTATAATGATCAGATAATGAATGAGTATAGTGAACAGTAAAGTAGTGCGAGTACCATGTTCCTATATTTGTATGGAAACACAACAGCAACATATTAAAGAGGAAGTAAACCCTCTGAAAGTTTTCCTAAAAAAAAAAAAAAAAAAACCCTGCAAGAGAAAGTCATAATGAGCTAGTATGCATAGCATACTAGCTCATTATGTATTACTTACCTTAGATCGAAGCCCCCGCATCGACCCTCGTTCCTCTCCTCCGCCGCCACCATGATTCCTGGAGTGACTTCCGGGTATCGCTGCTCTGGTGCTGTGACTGGCTGGTGCAGCGATGACGTCCCTCCCACGCATGCGCGTGGGAGCCGTCAGGGACAGCACGGTCCTATTCATTAATGGCACACATGTGCCATAGTCATCGGTGCAGTCTTTTCTGCAAATATCTCCTTAACCGTGTGGGTTAAGGAGATATTTCTTGCACCTACAGGTAAGCCTTAATCTAGGCTTACCTGTAGGGCCAAGTGGTCTGTAAAGCCTCGTACACACGATCAGTCCATCCGATCAGAACGGTCTGAAGGACCGTTGTCATCGGTTAACCGATGAAGCTGACTGATGGTCCGTCGCGCCCACACACCATCGGTTAAATAACCGATCGTGTCAGAACGCGGTGACGTAAAACACAACGATGTGCTGAAAAAAATGAAGTTCAATGCTTCCAAGCATGCGTCGACTTGATTCTGAGCATGCGTGGATTTTTAACCGATGGTCCTGCATACTAACGATCGGTTTTGACCGATCGGTTAGGAATCCATCAGTTAAATTTAAAGCAAGTTGGCTTTTTTTAACCGATGGTTAAATAACCTATGGGGCCCACACACGATCGGTTTTGACAGATGAAAACAATCCATCAGACCGTTTTCCTCTGGTTAACCGATCATGTGTACGAGGCCTAAGGCCCCGTACACATGACCGAACATGTCTGCTGAAACTGGTCCGCGGACCAGTTTCAGCAGACATGTTTGGCCGTGTGTAGGCCCGAGCGGACCATTTCCTGTTTCCTGGACTTGCTTTAAAACAGTCTGTACAGACCTACCGTACATGTCCGGCCGCCCGCCATTCCCTCGCATGCGTCGAATGATTACGACGCATGCGTGGAAGCATTTAAAAGGCAGGCCCGTCCACGTCGCCGCGTCATTGTCGCGGCGACACCGCGTCATCGACGCGGCGACACCGCGGATACGCCCCGCGTATTGTTTACGCGCGGACTTCTGTTCGATGGTGTGTACAGCCATCGAACAGAAGTCCCCGGGCAGACATGTCCGATGAAAACGGTCCGCGGACCGGTTTCATCGGACATGTCTGCTCGTGAGTACAAGGCCTAAGGGTTTACAACCACTTTAAACTGCTAAGGTGCAAAAAAACTTGACAAATGTAAAAAAATCACTTAAAAAGTCTGAATACCTTAAAGTGTATTAAACAATAACATTCTCCTATTTGCTCCCATTTTGTCTGTTGTCATAAATGTTATGACCTTTTCAATATTTTGCAGGATTTTTGTTGTTGTATTTTATTGTTTAACCACAATTTTCAGCTTTCAGCTCTGTCGCACTTTGAATGACAATTGCGTGGTCATGCAACACTGTACCCAAACTAAATTTTTATAATTTTCTTCCCACAGATTGCTTTTGGTGGTATTTGATCACCACTGGGATTTTTAAAAAAATACCAAAAGTTTCTGTTATAAATTTTAGTTTTCTCCTTCACTGACAGATACAACTAAAAATACTATTAGAAATATGAATGAATATATATATATATATATATATATATATATATATATATATATATATAAAAACTGCAGTGTATTGTGATAGCTATATATACCAAGCAAAAAATCTTTTAAATAAGTGGATTAGTTTCTGTTCCTTCATTAAGCCCTGGGGGAGACAGTATACTGTATAACAAGCCTGCACAGGATGCAGGTGTACCGCCCTGCTCTTTAAATTTTTTGGGGACTGATCTGTTATTTGGCTCAGACAAAAGTGATTAATGGCAATTTAGCCTCTGTTTCAGCCATGGCTGTGCTAGGGGTCCACCATTGTTCGCCTGGGGGTGTCATTACCACCCCAGGCCAAGGGTGGCAGCAGCAGGGTCAAGGTACATTGATTGTTCCCCTCGGCAGCGAAACAGTGGTAGTGGTTGCTCGCTGTGGGGTACTTAAGAAACAGACGCCATTGTTGTGGGTGTGGCTCGTTCGCACCTCGTGGCCCGTCTGGCCTGAGGTGCGTGTCCTGAGTCCTGGTTCCGAGACCACGTTGGCCCGGGGCTGTGACTTCGTTGGTGGGCCCAGTAGTCTGGCTGGGGCCTGCCTTGCCGAGGTGATCCTGTGCTGTCCGTCCTGCGGGAGGAAGCCACTTGATGAAGGAAGCCAGGGGAGGACCTATCCTGGAGAGGGCCATGCAAGAGGCTGGTACCTTGGGAAAAGGCCTGGAAACTTCATCGAAGGATGCACCGCGCACCGAGAGGCTTGACAGTCGGGTCTAAAGGTTCTACCAAAGCTAAGCTGGAGAGATCCAGGTGCTGAATCCTGTGGCAGGGGATTCCGGACCAAAGTGTCTCCTCATAAAGGACATTGATTGGCAGATCGGAAAGTGAGGACCGCAGTACAGGTCGTGTCATGTATTCGCTGCCACAGATTGGGCTGAGGCCTACCATGTTCCTGTCCGGAGCTAGTGTGAGTTCCGCACCGCCGGGAGCATTACTGACGGATACAGGCATCCGGATGAAACCGCATGGGCGTTTTGTGCTATATACCAGCGGCAACGTGGAGGCGCTTGGTATGTTGTGCCCGAAGTGCGAGGGATTGGCAGTCCAGCTCCGACCTTTCGGCCGATACTTCCAGTATAGGGAGTACAGCGAGAATATAGAGGTAACGTGCCACTCAAAAATAACCAGCAACTCCTCCGGGGGTAGTGCTACACAGGCATTCAGCAAAACCTGTACACAGGATTGAAGGTTCCATCCCACCCAAGATACTTTGCAACCTTCAGGCTAACCTTTTCCTGCTCTATTCAAAAAAGTAAAAAAAAAAAAAAGATTTCATCGATACATCTATTTTTTCCTACTTAGTTTATATACTCACTTAATTGTATGTGTGTATTTATTAATTATAGGGAACAGTTAACTGCATATGTATTGATTAAATGTGTTGTACTAGGTACTGCAAATGTAACATATATATATATATATACACACACTTATGTATTTCAGTACATTTCCTTTTTTATTTTCTCCTCCCCCAACTTATGTTCCCCTATTGAAATCTCAATAAAAACATTTGACAAGAAAAAAAAAAAACAGATTTCATATCTGTATATACAGGAGCATGAATGTGTGCAACAACAACTATGTGCATATATGGGTAATACAAATAATAGTTTGATACTTAGATAACATCAGACTGTTTCTTTGTGTGGTTAGATAATCTGTGCAAATAACATGCAATAAATAAAGTGTTTGTTAACCTTATAAAAACAGTGCTTGTGCTGTGTAATTTGACGCCCTGTAATACCTGACTGATTCAGAACAAAGTCGGGGTTATCCAGGGACAGGGTAATGTTAGTCAGTGAATGGCAGCAGACTGACAGACAGGCCAAGGGTAGTTTACAGACGTTGCAAGGAGGGGAGGGGGAAGCTATCACGGCTTGTGGCATGCAAAGCACACTTAGGCCTAGTACACACGATAGGATTTATCCGCGGATACGGTCCTCCGGACCGTTTCCGCGGATAAATCCTCTGAGGATTTTGATCCGATGGAGTGTACACACCATCGGATCGAAATCCGCGCCGAATTCCCATGGCGATGACGTGTCGCGCCGTCGCCGCGATGATGATGTGGCGACGTGCGCGACGCTGTCATATAAGGAATTCCACGCATGCGTCGAAATCATTACGACGCATGCGAGGGATGGGTTCGGACGGATCGATCCGGTGAGTCTGTACAGACCACCGGATCGATCCGCTGGAGCCGATTCCAGCGGATAGATTTCTTAGCATGCTAAGAAATTTTTATCCGCTGGAAATCGGTCGGCCCGAAATATATCCGCGGATAAATATCCGATGGATCGTACACACCAGCGGATCTATCCGCTGAAACCGATCCGCGGATCAATTTCAGCGGATCGATCCTCTCATGTGTACGGGGCCTAAGAATTGCCTGTGACTAAAAATGTGTTTTATTTTATTAATTATCATGCTATACTACATGGCAATTTACAAATGTATAAAATCACTTAAAAAGTCTGCATACCTTAAAGTGTATGTAAACGATAACATTCTCTAATTTGCTCCTTTTTGGTCTGTTGTCATACATTTTGCACAGTTTTTGTTGTATTTTATTGTTTAACCACAATGCTAGCTTTCAGCGCTGTCACACTTTGAATGACAATTGCGTGGTCATACAACACTGTACCCAAACTCAATTTTTATAATTTTCTTCCCACAAATAGAGCTTTCTTTTGGTAGTATTTAATCACCACTGGGGTTTTTATTTTTTGCTAAACAAACTAAAAAAGACAGATTAAAAAAAAAAGAAAAAAAGTTTTTCTTCCTTTCTGTTATTAAATTTAGTTTTCTCCTTCAGGCACTGATGAGGAGGCTCTGATGGGCACTCATATGTAGATGTTATGGGCAATAATAGGCGGCACTGGTGGGCACTGATAGGTGTCACTGATGGGCACTGACAGACAGGACTGATGGGCACTGATAGCGGGCACTGATGGGCACCGATAGGCACTGACAGGCGGCACTGATTGGCACTAATAAATGGCACTGATGGGCAGCACTGAAAATGAGGTACTGACAGATGTTAATGCCGAGCACTGATTGGCACTGTGATGAGCACTGATTGCACTGTGGTGGGCACTGATTGGCACTGTTATGGGCACTGATTGGCACTGTTATGGGCACTGACAGGCATTCCTGATGGGGCACTGACTGACAGCTGTTGGGCACTGATTGGCATTGTTGTGGCACATCTGATAGGCGGCTGAGTTTTCAGGGATCTCCTAAAAGTGTTCAGAATAGGAGATAGCCGAATAGATTGGATAGGGAGTTTCAGAGGATGGGAGAGGCTCTGGAGAAGTCCTGGAGATGAGCTTGGGAGGAGAAGACAAGGGAACTTTAGAGCAGGAGGTCTTGGGAGAAGCAAAAAGGATGGGTTGAGTGACTTTTGGAGACAAGATTAGTGGTGTAGCTCGGGGCAGAGTTGTAAATGGCTTTGTATGTTATTGTTATGTTTTGAATTGTATTCGTTGGGCAATGGGAAGCAGTGGAGGGATTGGCAGAGAGGGATGGTGATACCTTAACAGTTGGTAAGGTGAGTCTGGCAGCAGCATCCATGATAGACGGAAGAGGGGATAGCATGTGAAGTGGTAGGTCAATGAGGAGGGAGTTACGATAGTCAAGACTGCAGCTGTAACTAAAGGAGGTAGCGGTTTGGGGGTGGTAAGGGCATGACTCAACCGAGGGGTTTTAGCACTCCTCAACCACTACTGTGAACAAGCCCTAAGGCCTCTTGCACATGGGAGTAAAAAACACCACATTACTTACTAATCTGCATATACTGTAGGTGCATTGTTGTATATGAAACTATACACACAGCTTCTTAAAAATAAGTAATAGAGCGATGAGTATTGTTTCAAGGCCATGAAACAAAAATATAAATGTTATGTTTGAAAGCAGTACTTTACAAGTGTATGGAGGGATGGACTGGCCATTGGGACTTCCAGGAGATTCCCAGTGGTTCAGTGGGATGGTTGTCAGTGTCACTACGACCCGCAAATCCCAACGGCCTTAGGCCTCGCAAATCCCAGGGGCCCGCCTAATTTGCCTGTACCTCACCATTTCCCGGCAAATCAAACTTTTTGTTCCCACACGCCACTGCGAGCTCCACTTTTTACTGCAGAGAGAGCCGAGTCAGCCGACATCTCTCCCCGCAGTCCCCGGCTGCCAGGCCCTGACACACACACATACATTGCAGACTGTAGAGTGCCATGGAGTGAACTGAGCCCACCCCCGCCTTCTCCTGTTGTGTGATGTTTCCTGTGTACACAGAGGAGGAGAAGGAGGCTCACCATGCTGAGTCAAAGCTACTCATCTGAGACTGCCTGAACTAATGCAAAGTAAGTTTTCCAGAGGTGGGGGAGAATAAGCCTACAGTTCACTTTGAGTGATTTGGGGGGGGGGGGGGAGGATGTGATTTAGGGGGCACTTTAGGACTTGTGCTACAAGGGGGCTTGGATATGAAATCTACCCCCCTTAGCACATATCCTTCCCCCCCCCCTCAAATCAAAGAGATACTGTCTGCCACAGAAAGGGTGGCCCTTGGCACGCCACAAGTCATGTGCACAATTGCTCCAGGTGCCCAAACTAGTGCCCCCCTTCCAGGCAAGTTAGTGCAGCAAAGTGAAAAACACAGGAACACGTTGTGAGTTCTGTGAAATGCACATGTGACCCAGGTGCAATTTCAGCCCAATTATGTTCGCAGACTCTCTGACCATCTCCTGTAGTATGTATGCAGTCTCTGACCATCTCCTGTATCATGTCAGCAGTCTCTGACAATCTCCTGTACTATATCTGCAGTCTCTGACCCACACCTGTAGTACATTTTGCAGTCTCTGACCCTCTCCTGTCTATGTCTTCAGTCTCTGACCCTCGCCTGTAGTGCGTTTTGCAGTCTCTGACCCTCTCCTGTACTATGTGTGCAGTCTCTGACCCTCACCTGTGGTACGTTTTGCAGTCTCTAACCTTCTCCTGTACTATGTCTGCAATCTCTGACCCTCGCCTGTCGTACGTTTTGCAGTCTCTGACCCTCGTCTGTAGTATTTCTGCAATAAAGGAGGGCTACAGGCATGAATGAATTAATGTACTGCCACTGCTGGTCATGGTCACTGATGAATTTAATGTTTTTGTGCGTGTTTGCAAAATTAAAGTGGGCCGGTCTGGATGAAGTCCAGGGCCAATTTTTGTCTCAGTCCAGCCTGAGTGTATGTGCCTATATGCATTTTGTGCTTGTGTGTGTGTGTGTGTGTGTGTGTGTGTGTGTATATATATATATATATATATATATATATATATATATATATATATATATATATATATATATATATATATATAATTAGCAACACTGGCAATGAAGAAGACGCTTACTCATCTTTATGCTTCTTTATGCCTCTTTATGTGAGGTTTTAAGGAACATTTTACTCAGGATCTTTTTGTCACTAAGATCCTTAGTATAAAAATCTGTGAATTATTTACGTCCATGTGCAACTGGCCTAAAAGTTCCATTGCAATATTTTGCTGTTTTTCCATTTTTCTGCTCACTAGTCTTGCTGGAACTACCATGATTCTCATGTTCTGTCTGACAAAACTGCTCTATTGTTGTAGAAGCTGCTTCAAATCCAACTGTGTGCTGGTCATATTTATTTTTATATCTCAATGACATGAATGCAAATTCTAATTTTGTAGACTCTCCCTTAATGTTCTTGGATCAGAGCCTAATGTAATACAATACAATGTAATGCTGCTTACACACGGTTGGAATTTCAGACAAGAAAAGTTCAATGTGAAATTCCACAGCGTGTACAGCGTGAGTCTGTCTATTTGGAGGCTTAACACACATGTCTACCGTCTCTTATCGTTCTGCTTGGATCCATATAGGAGGCGGGCTGTACTCCAGTATACCAGCTTTGTTTGTCCTCATTGGATTCCTGATTTTGCATTTTGGTGTCTGTGGATAGTATAAACTTTACTCTCTGGATACCTGCCCCCATTAAGCAATACATTTTTTATTCACTAATTTACGGACAATACTTTTATTAGTGTCCAGTATACAGCATTTCCTACATTGGATATTCCCCACATAGGGAACTCCTGCCTAACCTCTTCATCTGACATGTGGGCAGAACTTCAGATATATATGCTGCCTCTACTATATTTCCTATGGAACTCTTTTCGTCTATATAGATCCTCCGATATTCAGATATTTATATATCAGATCCTGTCCGTTTCAAGATAGCAAGATTTGTTCTCTGTTCTTGCTATTTTTGTTGTTCGTCCTGAAGAAGCCTCACGGCGAAACACGTAGACTCACATGGGACCAAATCTATACTTTGTAATATCTTGTATGGTTTTAATTGTTGAACACTATATTAATCAACTTGTAAACTCTATCTAATATTTATTTTTGTGTTTTGCTTATTCTATTGTGTTCTTGCCTATAAAGTCTAACCATTGGTTAACCCTTCTGAGTATTCACTTATGTTTTTCACAAAAGATAAAGAGCCTAATCCACAAATACGACAAAAGATTTCAAGCGGTCATTGATGTTAAAGGGGGCAATACACAGTATTAAGAACTGGGGTATGTAAACTTTTGATCACGGTCATTTGGGTAGTTTCTGTTGTCATTATGATTTAAAAAGAGTAAACACAGTTGATTGATAATAAATGGCTTCAGCCAAACACTAACCACGAGTGAAAGAAAAGTTTTTGTGTTATCATTCATATTCTCTGAACAGAAAAAGAAGTCTAAGGTGTGGACATTGAACTTTTTCTCAGCTCTCATCTATTACCCTGGACGGCGAGGAAATAGAGGTAACATGCCACCAAAAACAATCCAGCAGCTCCTCCGGGGGTAGTGCTACACGTGGGGGCTCGTCCGAAATTGGCTGTTACCTCTCGCAACGGAAACAAGAGTTTATTTCGCCATTGAGAGTCTGAATTTGTCGAGGTGTTGGACTGTGCTCGCAAATAAGGGGTTAAGGTCAGGTTGCTTGGCTAAAGGCGTGACGTGCTGGAGCGACATGCCAAGAAAAGAACTGAAAGTGGGAGGAGTAACCCACCCCTGCGTGAGACGTGAGTGTGTCTGGTGGGGAGTGTGTCCGGATGAAGCCGCAGGGGCGTTTTGTGCTTTACACGAGTGGCAACATGAAGGCACTCAGTGTGTCCTGCCCAAGGTGCGAGGGGCTGGCAGTCCAAATCCGACCCTTCGGCCGATGTTTGAGGTGTGGAGAATATCTTTTTGAAGTGGACCAGCCTACTGAGTCGCCCCGTGCCTATCAGGTGTATTGGATCACAGGGGCCGTTACTGCAGAGAAGGCTACTACTTGGCCCACTACGGCTACTACTTTGGCCGCTACACCTGCTGTGTCTTCTGCAGTAAGTGACTAAGTGACTTTGATAGAAGTAATGAGAATGTTTCCGAGTCACCTGTGGATGCCGTTACAGAAGCCACGTGTATGGTGGTTGTACCTGCTCAGCCCACTGCAAAGAAAGTGGGATACGTGAAGGCCTCCCACGGCCGTGGTCGAGGCCTACCCAGCGTATACCAGGACCAGACTCCAAGGAGGATGTTACCCTCATAGAGGCCACGACAGGAACTGGTAAACAGACTGGGGACAATGTGATTAAAGTCGTGCGTACCTGCTTGCCCACAGAGGAGTATGCAGACTCTGAATTAAATTCATCATCTGATGCAGGAGATGATCATTGGTTTGAGCCAGAGTTTCCTGAACTGACATGGGGTAAAGAATTCCGTGCCGCCACTACCCACAAATCAGGGAAATGCTCACCAATGGAGATCCCGAGTGTGAATTGGGAAGTTGTACTTGATACAGGTGTCATTTCTGGAGGGAAGGATGTGCCTCCAACCATGACACCTACCTTGAAAAGATCTCCGGAGGCATGTGTGATGCTAGGACTGGGACACTCCCGCAAACTGCCCAAACTTGCCCGTTTGCAAATAATTTTAATGAAAAGGGTAGCACTTGATTATAGGTGGGAGTTCCCCTATGTGCCTGAGGCCACTATGAAGGAGATTGAGGAGAATCATGAAAAATGGTACCAAGTAGCTATCTGAGACTTCCTTAAAGTGCCAAAGCCCTCCCATAATGGTGAATTTTCTTTCATAATGGTTACTCATCGTTTTGAGGGATGTCGGGAGTCTTGGAGCTATGGCCGGCACATTTATGCTGATTGGGTGGTTATTCAACGGCCTGGGATGGATGACTGGGTCTGCTCAATTACCACCCTTGATAACCAGGGATTAAACCCTTACCTTGTCCGATCCCAGGTTCTATTTGTAGGACAAAGAAAGAGAACCGTCAGAACTTGCTCGCAGGGTTTTTCTTTTTCCCTTTTCAAGAAATCCATGAGGAACTATACTTTCTTCCTTGCTGTTGCTGAGGACTTTGTGGTCAAAAAAAGTATCTTCGGTGGCAGAAAGTGGTGCACAATAAGATCATATACTCTGCCGCTAGAGGGCAGTGTTCCGTAACACTCAGGAGAGACTTTGTGTTTTTTTTTCTTCCTTCTTCATATTTTTGCCTAGCACTTAGGTTTTAAATAATGCTCCTTAGGGAGGAGGGAGGCTTCATCTATATGGCAAAAGGTGCAGCTTCTCTCTTCCTTAGGGAATGTGTATAGTTTGGTATTGTGTGTGTTTTCTATTTTATTTTTCAGGTCCAGTTGATCTTCTATCAAGACTGTCAGAGAATGGGGCAGACTAGATTGATAGGAATAATATTGTAAATTGTACAGAATACTGTGATGTGATGACACTTCTTATATTTTTATTATTCCCTCTCTTTTTCCCTCTCTGCTTCTATCGTATTGTTTAATTGGGTCTAGGTGTGGGCGCTCAGGCTTGAATCGCCATGGTTTTGACACTGGGCACAGTGTCTAATTTAGTGGGGGGAGTGTGTAGTGGCCTGTTACTTTTTAGCCGGCGCTGCTTTAAATTTAGAGGGTAGTCTTAGAGTTAGTTGACTCAGACCGTATGATTCTTTCCAAATCTGGGTCTCTGTTCCAGCCATGGCTATACTGTGAGTGACCACTATTGTTGTCTGGGTTGCCGTTACCACCCCAGGCCAAGGGTGGCAGCAGTCAGGTCAAGGTGTTTTGGGTGTTCACCTTCGGCTGCCAATCAGTTGGAGTTGATCATCCCGATGTGCATGCTGTGGAGGAGTACTTAAGGGACAGATGCCATTAGCCCGGGGTCGTCGATCCTGGTCTGTCGTCCCACCACCCCCCGTGTGTGGCCCTCCTGTCCGGGGGTGCGTGTTCATGTGTTCCTGGCTCCGGGACCACGTTGGTCCGGGGTTGTGATCTACTAAGTAGTCCCGGTAGTCAGACTGCGTCTACGTTTGCAGAGTGGTCCTATGATGTCCGTCCTGGAGGGAGGAAGCCACTCGAAGAACCTTTCTTGGAGAGCACTGGGCACGAGGCTGGTATCTCAGGAGAGACCTTGAACTTCATCGAAGGATGCACTATTACTGAAAGACTGAATGATGGTCGCCTGTCAGTTCTAAGTTTACAAGAAGCTAATTGGGAGATATCCGGGTGCTGAATCCTGTGATGAGAGGATTTTGGACCGAACATACCTCCATCTTTAAGAAGGTCTGTGGCAGAGACTTTACCAAATTTTCTGTGTGTCATCTTGGCTGCTTGGCTAGTGAGAGAGGCCTATCCGAGTGCGCAATACCCACTCTTGCTGGAAACAGGAGTGTTTCCGAACAAAAGTTATACACCTGAACCTATTACATGTTACCCTTCCACCTCTTCAACTACTTATTTTATTCTTTTACCGAGTTCAGCAAATAAAGCAAAGAAAAAGAAGTCTAAGGTGTGGACATTGAACTTTTTCTCAGCTCTCATCTATTACCCTGGACGGCAAGGAAATTGAGGTAACATGCCACCCAAAACAATCCATTAGCTCCTCCGGGGGTAGTGCTACACATACTTGCCTAGTGCCTTCAGTTAGAAAGCGTCCCATGCTGGTTTTGTTCTCAGGCTGATTTTGGAACAGCAGGGACAGCTGCAGAATCTCTCTCTGCCTTTGCCATTGACTGTTTACACTGCCACCCGGGTCCTGAAACTTCTCCTCCCATGCCCCTGTGATCGGCCACTGTTATATCTTGCAAGGAGGAAATATGGAGGTAAAAAGTTCTCTGCCTGCTTCTCCCTGAGCTCTGCTGACCTCCACACTGTGCTCTGTGTATCGTATATGCTGCATGTTGTACTACTGCTGGAAGAAGATGGGGGATGAAGCTGCAGAAAAGATTTAGGATTTAGAAAGGGGAGAATGTGCCAGAAGCCAGCCTTGTACTTTAGGTAGACCCTGGCTACCACTGCAATGCTGGAGCTAGGGGCCACTAAATACACCTCTTCCTCCACCTGAAAGACCTCTATGCATCAGCCATTTCTATATGGCACCCCTGAGGCCCCATTCACACTTTGCATAACGGGAATGCATGTTCCTGCTCGCATTTTTTTTAGCCTGTTTTTCACACATAGGACAGCTCATCCACTTGAATGGACTGCCCTACGTTTGACAAACACACCACAGAATGCCCTTTTGAGGCATGCAACTTTGGAAGTTTGCCACATGACAAAACGCAAAACTGCTAAGTGTTTTTGGGGTGCCATTAACAATTAATGGCACCACAAGTGCTATGTGAGTTTGTAGTGCATTTATGAAAAGTACTGCAAAGCATGCATTTCCTGTGCACTTTGTCACACATTTAGGAAATGCAAAGTGTTAATGCAGCCTAAGGACTCTTTCACATGGGTGGCTGAGCAATGGATTTTCCCGCCATCTTTGGCTGCGCACCCAAATCCTGGGCCCTGTTAGGTAGACTGTTTGGGGCCCTGTGATTTCTAACAGCCCTGCCTGCAACCCAGGGGGGGGTTGTGTGGTGGTGCTGTCAGTGTGTCCTGTGAGCCCCAAGGTGGGGGGGTGCTATCAGTGTGCCTCGATCCCCGCTGGGGGGGAGGAATTGTTGTCAGTGTGTCGTGCGACCCCCGAGTGTGCTGCGATTCGGGGGGGTGCTGTTATCGTGTCCTCAACCAGTCTGGGGGTGCTGACAGTGTGCTTAGAGATCAGTATATGTGTTGCTGCTAATCTATATACAGTATATGTGCTGCTGCTAATCTATATACCCTTTATGTGCTGCTGCTAATCTACAGTATATACTCCTTATTTGATTCTGCTAATCTATATACCCTTTATGTGATGCTGCTAATCTATATACCCCCTATGTGATTCTGCTAATCTATATACCCTTTATGTGATGCTGTTAATCTATATACCCTTTATGTGGTGCTGCTAATCTATATACACTTTATGTGATGCTGCTAATCTATATACCCTTTATGTGATGCTGCTAATTAGGGATGAGCCGAACACCCCCCAGTTCGGATCGCACCAGAACATGCGAACAGGGAAAGAAACCTCTGACGCGCCAGAGGGGGTGGGGTCACCAATGACACCATGGGGAATCCGCCGGAAACCCCCGTACATCAGAACGGGCGGGCTCACGCGTCATTCGCCCAGGAGCTTTTTTTATGGAGGAGGCTGTATCGTTCGTATCGGCGAGTAGCGCGGGTCCGGATCGTGGAAGGATTTACATTGCTGTAATTTTTTTTTTAAGGACTTTTCCCAAGCTGTCTGTGTTTTTTTACCATTTTTGACATATTTTTTTCTGAAATGGTAGAGGTACAATGTACCCCGTTACCAATTCACATGGGGGGCCCGAATCTGGTTGTCCCCTTTGTTAAAGGGGGCTTCCAGATTGCGATAAGCCCCCCCGCCCACAGACCCCCACAACCACCAGGTAAGGGTTGTGGGGATGAGGCCCTTGTCCCCATCAACATAATTTTGGCGCAGAGTTCCCCTTAAAATCCATACCAGATCTGAAGGTCCTGATATGGAATTTGGGGGGACCCCCACACATTTTTTTTTAAATGTTGGTTCCCAGCACAAAATGTCACTTTTGAAGGTAAAAAAAAAGTCATTCAAAACTACTTGCGCTATTAATGAATTGTCGGGTCCTGGCAATACAGATAAAAGTCATTGAAAAAAATGTCAGGGGTTCCCCTTAATAATCATACCAGACCCACATGGCCTGGTAATGGACTGGGGGGGGGACCCCTTTCATTTTTTTCAATTACTTTTCTCTGTATTGCCGGAACTGAAAATTCACGAATAGCCAGGTGTAGTTTTAAATGACTTTTTTCCTTCAGAAATTACACTTTGTGCAGGGACAATTCTAAACACAATACATACCCCAGATATGAAATTTAAATGAATATTTCACTTTTATTGTTTCACTTTAAGCATTATTAAAATCACTGTTCCCGAAAAAAATGCAGTTTTTAAAACTTTTTTTTTGCATTGATATATGTCCCCTGGGGCAGGACCCGGGTGCCCAAACACTTTTTATGACAAAAACTTGCATATTAACCTTTAAAATTAACACTTTTGATTTCTCCTGAACGGATGAACAGCCAATGTTCGAGTCGAACTCATGTTCGATTCGAACATAAAGCTTATCCCTACTGCTAATCTATATACCCCTTATGTGGTGCTGCTGATTTATATACCGTATATGTAATGCTGACCTTTATACCCTGACCTGTGATGCTGAGCTGTATACTCCTGACACTATGTGGGTGGAATACAGGGGACGATTCTATAAGGGGTGGGGCTTATAAGAAATGGTAGAGGTCAAAAAGGAAGGACAGGGTTTGGCGCCCCCCCCATCCTAAAACTTCACCAGCCGCCACTGCTTGAAAATGCACTTGAAAGTGCAGTCGCTGTAGATTGCTGTAGATCTGAGGGGAAGCTCTGAAATAAGGAGAAGCTCTGCAGAGTTTATCATCCAATCATGTGCAAGCTAAAATTATGTTTTTTATTTTCCTTGCATGTCCCCCTCAGATTTACAGCGACTGCACCTCCAAGTACACTTTCAAGTGCACTTGTAGTGCAAAGTTTATTTGCCTTTTGTAAAGAACCCCCTTTGTGTACATTTTAAAACAAACTTAGATACTTTGATAAACAACCCAAAAGTAAAGATCAAACATTTTAAAATCTCCAAGCATTGTTACAATTATTCCAATATTGTATCAATTGTATTAACTCTTTCAACTTTATATTAAATAGGTTAGCAACACAATTGAAACACTTTGGGGTAGATTCACATAGACATACGACGGGCGTATCAATAGATACGCCGTCGTAAGTCCGAATCCCCGCCGTCGCAACTTTAAGCGTATGCTCAAACTGAGATACGCTTACATTTTGCTAAGATACGACCGGAGCAAGTCTCCTGCGCCGTCGTATCTTAACTGCATATTTACGCTGGCCGCTAGGGGCGTGTACGCTGATTTACGCCTAGAATATGTAAATCAGCTAGATACGCCGATTCACGAACGTACGCCCGGCCGTCGCAGTAAAGATACGCCGTTTACGTAAGGGGTTTTCAGGCGTAAAGTTATTCCACCAAATACATGGCTCAGCTAATGTTAAGTATGGCCATCGTTCCTGCGTCGAAATGTAAAAATTTTACGTCGTTTGCGTAACTCGTCCGTGAATGGGGCTGGCCGTAATTTACATTCACGTCGAAAGCATGACGATTTGCCGACGTCATTTGGAGCATGCGCACTGGGATAGGTCCACGGACGGCGCATGCGCCGTTCATTAAAAACGTCAAATACGTGGGGTCACTAGTATTTTACATAGAACACGTCCCCAACCAGCCTATTTTGAATTAGGCGGGCTTACGCCAGCCCAGTTACACTGCGCCGCCGTAAGTTTCAGCGCAAGTTCTATGTGAATACGGGGGAAAAAAGGACATCAATTTTATTTGGTTACAGTGTCGCATGATCGCGCAATTGTCAGTTAGAGCGACGCAGTGCCGTATCGCAAAGAATGGTTTGGTCATGAAGGGGTGGGTCAATCTTCCAGAGGTCAAGTGGTTAAAGATATAAACTGTTTTAAAAGAGCCATGTACTGACAAAAGTACAGATGCTGCTATTGCTGACCCATTCTAAAAAAAGGCTTTAGCCACTTGCTTACTGGGCACATATACCCCCTTCCTGCCCAGACGAAATTTAAGCTTAAGGCCCCATACACACGATAGAATCCATCCGCTGAAAAATCCCAGCGAATGGGTTTCAGCGGATAGATCCTATGGTGTGTACACTCCAGCGGATCTGTTTCCGCGGATATTTATCCCCTGGGATGGATTTCCAGTGGATAAATATTTGATGACATGCTATCAAATCTATCCGCTGGAATCCATCCCAACGGATGGATCCGCTGGTCTGTATAGACTCACCGGATCCATCCGTCCGAAGGGATCCCCCGCATGCGTCGTAATGATTCGACGCATGCGTGGAATTCCTTATATGACAGCGTCGCGCACGTCGCCGCGTCATAATCGCGGCGACGGCGCGACACGTCATCGCCAGAGGATTTCGGCGCGGATTTCCATGCGATGGTGAGTACACTCTATCGCATGGAAATCCGCGGAAATCCTCGAGAGGATTTATCCGTGGAAACGGTCCGCTGTACCGTATCCGCGGATAAATCCTCCCGTGTGTATGGGGCCTTAGGCACTGCGTCGCTTTAACTGACAATTGCAAGGTCGTACGACGTGGCTCTCAAACAAAATTGACGTCCTTTTTTCCCCACAAATAGAGCTTTCTTTTGGTGGTATTTGATCATCTCTGCGGTTTTTATTTTTTTGCGCTATAAACAAAAAGAGCGCCAATTTTGAAAAAAAAAAAAAATATTTTTTACTTTTTGCTATAATAAATATCCCAATTTTTTTTTTATATGTTTTTTTCTCAGTTTAGGCCGATACGTATTCTTCTACATATTTTTGGTAAATAAGCCTACTCAGAAAGGTCATAGCTGTTATTACCATGAAAAGGGTGAATATTTTGAATAATTTCCTCCAGTTTGTTCTTCTTAGGCCTTGTACACACGATCAGTCCAAACTGATGAAAACGGACTGAAGGACCGTTCTCATCGGTTAACCGATGAAGCTGACTGATGGTCTGATGTGCCTACACACCATCAGTTCAAAAAACGATCGAGTCCAATGCGGTGACGTAAAACACGACGACGTGCTGAAAAAATCGAAGTTCAATGCTTCCAAGCATGCGTCGACTTGATTCTGAGCATGCGCGGGTTTTTAACCAATGCTTTTGCGTACTAACCATCGGTTTTGACCTATAGGTTATCAGTCTATCAGTTCAATTTTAAAGCATGTTCTATTTTTTTTGACTGAAGGATAACTGACTGATGGCGCCTACACACCATCAGTTTGGACCGATGAAACGGACCTTCAGTTCATTTTCATCAGTTTGGACTGATCGTGTGTACAGGGCCTTACACATCAGCCTTTGGACTCCACAATCATGAGGAAATTATTCAAAATATTCAGCTATGACATTTCTGAGCAGGTATTATTGCGATTTTGAAATTATTGGTGATTATAGTGATTGGTTTGTGCAAAAGTTTTAGCGCCTACAAAATAATAGACAGAATTATGACCTTTTTTTCGTTATTTTTTTTTACTAGTGTAGCATTACCCCCAGAGGAGCTGTTGGTTGTTTTGGGTGGCACATTTACCTCATGGCTCCTCAGAATTCCTAGGGGTGGATGATGCATATTGCATTTAGTAGAAGTAAAGGAATGTCCACAACAGGTGCTCTTTGCTGTGCTCTTTATTACCCAGCCGGGTAAACACTATAACTTCTAGTGAGGAAAGTAAAGTTCAAGAAGAAAGAGAACAGCAGATTCAGGCGTGATTATAGGGAAACAGTCCTGCTCCCAAGCGTAACACTCTGAGCCACTCCTGCCAGAGTGGGTTTAGTGTATCCAGACAGGCCTCTCTCACTGCCCTGGCAGCCGGAGTATCACTCGAACGTTTGTAGAATAAAGTCTCTGCCACAGACCCTCCTTGGTGAACTGCAGAGAGACACCCCTGCCACAGGCCCTCTCTGATTTGGTAGTTACGGAGATAATCCTCCTTAGATGAGTTACGCCTGAATCTCCTTCAACTTGTTGCCCAGGTAACGACTGACAGGTGATCAATTCTTCAGTGTCCGGCTACCTTGATCCCCGGTGGTTTGTCGAGGCCCATTTGGACCGCCAGCCTCTCAATGGCTCTCCCCAGACGAACTCTCCACCGAACAGCAAATACAGCTTGGGATCCGCAAAGGTGGGAACCCAGTCGCTCACTGGGTCCCCGTCGCTGTTCAGATGCTCCGGGCCAACATGGTCCCGGAACCAGGAACACCGCGTGGCACACACGCTCCAGCCAGGTAGGCCACGAAGTCGGGCGCCTTGATGTGGTCACCCTAAAGGTGGGTGCCACACTCGAAGAAGAAGACCCAGAACCAATAACGTCTGCCCCATAAATACCCCTCCCCAGCATGCACAGCGAGGTCAAACCCTCCTGATTGGCCGCTGGGAAAGAGCACCCAAACCTTGACTCCACTGCTGCCACCTGCAGCACCGGGGTTGGAAGAACACCCCAGTGTAACAGAATAGCCTACAGCACAACCAAGCTGAGACAGAGACCCTGCTTTGCACTTGACAATTTGGATCAGAGTTTAACTATACTCTGATCTCCCTCTAAATTTAACTAGCACCGGTACTATAAAGTACACAGACGCTACACTAGTAATGGCGGCGATCTGCGATTTTTATTGGGACTGCGACATTATGGCGTAGACATCGGACACTTTTGACACATGGTTTAAATGTGTTTCCCAAGAGTGATTCTAACTGTGGGGGGAGGGGACTGACTGGGGGAGGTGACCGATCTGTGTCCCTATGTACATGGGACACAGCATCAGTCTCCTCTCCCTGACAGGACATGGATCTCTGTGTTTACACACAGAGATCTACGTCCTTGTCTGTGTAATGGCCGATAGCGGGTACCTGGCGGACTTCACGGCCGGCAGGCATGCGCATCGGCACCTCCGGGACGCGGCGGGCACGCACGCGCCGCCGGCGACACTCCCACCCCCCCCAGTGGCTGGAGGAACAGAGGACGTCCCGGCATTGTAGAACCACCTTGTGGCCGTCTATTTACAATGGCTGGAGCTTCAAGTGGTTAATACTTTCTGGAACACTGACCTATGCAGATCAGTAAAGTCAAAGCTCCTTTTACTACTGTCAGTGACTCAAAGGGTTGTATTTATGAAAAAAAAAAAAATTCCAGAGCTATGGACATTTGTTCTGCATACAGAGGGGCACTCCACAAGTATGGGCTCTATGGGGTCAGTATATGAGGCAAGGAGCTGCTTTGTTGCTGCACCTTCTGATCCTGCTGTAATAGGTGCTGACCAATCATTACTTTATAGTTCCTGGTCATTAACCCTCCTGGCGGTATCCCCGAGCGTGACTCGGGGTAGATATGCAGAGCCTGCAGCGCGCGCTGGCTTACCTTCTCCTGGATCCAGCGATGTCACCACGCTGTGTGAGCGAGCGGGACCTCGCTCGATTCACACAGCGTCCTCCTGTGCCGCCGATCTCCGTTCCCTGCGACGTTATGACGCACGGGAGCGGAGATCGGCGCCAAATTCAAAAAAGTAAACAAACACTATACATACAGTATACTGTAATCTTATAGATTACAGTACTGTATGTAAAAAAAACACACACCCCTTGTCCCTAGTGGTCTGCCCAGTGTCCTACATGTCATTTTATATAATAAAAACCTTTCTTTCTGCCTGAAAACTGTAGATTGTCCATAGCAACCAAAAGTGTATTTTTATGTCAAAAATGATTTTAGAGCAGCAAGAAAACAGCGATAATAAATTATAATCAATTGCAGAATTGTGCGATAGCGATTTGCGGGGAAATTCGTCATAAAAAAAAAAAAAAATAATGACAGCAACAATTCTGCAACTGAGCAAATTTCAGTGATTTTGAGTTGATTACATTATTGAATAATTTTTATTTTAATTATATTATTACTTGCTATAATTATTTATAATTATTTATTATATTATAATTTAAAATTTTGTTTTTAAAAAAATGTCATACCCGGGATGCCTATTAGATTCTTGTTTGGTCAGATTTAAGTGAGTTATTCCTAAAAATTACAGACCTACAATATAAAACACCAAATTTCCTTGCAAATAATTGTACCGCTTTCAGCATGTTTTTTCAGAAAGAATCATACCGCCAGGGAGGTTACTGGTCTGTTGCATTTTGTTTTATTAATTATGGTTTGTTCATCTTCCAGATCAGCCTTTGGACTCCACAATCATGAGGAAATTATTCAAAAAAATCACCCTTTTCATGGCAATAGCAGCTATGACCTTTCTGAGCAGGTATGCCCTAAAACAGAAAAGCTTTTACATCATGAATATCCTAATATGGAATAGCTTACATCCAAGAACACACTATGATCCTGAAATCTCCCGTCTGATAGAAAGTGTACCCTCTGCTACTTTCTCTGCAAAAACTGTTCTAAGACAAGGAAATGGAATCTTATTTATGGAGACCACAGACAGAATGGAACCACCACCTCTGGTCTTATGTGCTATAGAGTCAGCGGCTCGAGTCTACCCTGACAGACCAGTGGTCTTCTTCATGAAAGGACTGGGGGATATCATGACAGAGGAAGATGAGAAAAGAACAAGAAAACGTTTTCCAGTTCTCTCCTCTTTTCACAATATCTACTTCTTCCCGCTCAAACTGAATAAGTTATTTAATAACACGCCTCTTATGGAATGGTTCGAAGAGGTACGGTATGTCACAAACTAGATAGGATACAATTTAGAAAAGCTGTGAATAAAAAAAGATTTGGGTATGCTCATAGACAGAGAGTTGGATAACTTCACTCATTGCTCGTCAGGGGAGGGCCAATGGTTCATGCTGCTGTGTGAGCCAATAAGAAGAGAGAGACCCCAGAGAGCCACTGCTCTCCTGCACATCGTTAGGTAAGTATGAAGCCTCGTACACACGACCGAGAAACTCGACGGGCGAAACACATAATTTTGCTCGTCGAGTTCCTTGTTAGGCTGTCGAGGAACTTGGAGAGCCAAATTTCTCCATTCCCGTAGAGGAAAAAGAAGACATGCTCTCTTTTTGGCTCGACGGGATCCGACAGTTTCCTCGTCGAAAAGTGTACACACGACCGGTTTCCTCGGCAAAAAAAAAAAAACAGCGAGTTCCTTGCTGGTTTTTGCCGAGAAACTCGGTCGTGTGTACGAGGCCTAAGGGGGGGATGGGGAGTTGCACCTTAAGTTTTTTTTTACCTTAATGCATACAATGCATTAAGGTAAAAAACCTTGAGCCTTTAGAACCACTTTAACTGGTTTCTGGCAGGCTCACACAGATATACTGCGGCACAATGTTTCTTCCGGGGCGAAACCCCGTACGGGTACGGCTTTCCCTTTAGAAGCCGCCAGAGGGCACACAAGTGCCCGCTGCAAGGCAGGTTGCCCTATGCACTTGGCCGGCGGATGGGAACGCCGCCAGCCATGCCACGATCACATGCATGAGAGCCAGCAAATCACTGATCTATCAGGGGAGAGGGGACATATTGATTGTTCCTACTAAGTAAGAACAACAACGATATGTCTCCTCCCCCAGTCAGTCCTATCCCCATACAGTTATAACACACCTAGGGAACACACATTTAACCCCTTGATCGCCCCTAGTGTTAACCTCTTCCCTACCAGTGACATTTACACAGTAATCAGTGCATATTTATTGCACTGATCGCTGTATAAATGTCAATAGTCCCAAAAATGTGTCAAAAGTGTCCGATATGTTTGTCGCAATGTCGCAGTGGTGCTAAAAATCACAGATCACCGCCATTACTAGTAGAGTTTTTTTTTCCATAGTTTGTAGACGCTATAACTTTTGCGCAAACCAACAATATACACGTATTGTGATTTTGTTTACCAAAAATATGTAGAAAGATTTATATCGGCCTAAACTGAAAAAAAAGTAAAAAAAAAAAAAAAAAAATTCAAAATTGTCGCTCTTTTTTGTTTATAGCTCAAAAGATAAAAACCGCAGAGGTGATCAAATACCACCTAAAGAAAGCTCTATTTGTGGGGGAAAAAAGGACGCACATTTGGTTTGGGTACAGCATTGCATGACAGCGCAATTTTCAGTTAAAGCAACACAGTGCCAAATTGTAAAAAAGTGCTCTGTTCAGTAAGGGGGTAAAATCTTCCGGGTTGAAGTGGTTAATAAATAACTCTCTGACAATGCTACACATTTAAGCTCATGGCTAAGTTACACTTTACAAAACACAGTGGGCTAGATTCAGATAGGTGAGCGGATCATTTACGTTACGCCGCAAGTTTTTTAGGCAAGTGCTTTACAAAAGCACTTGCCTGTAAAGTTGCGGCGGCGTATAGTAAATCCCCTGGCGGAATTCAAATTCGGCGGGTAGGGGGCGTGTATCATTTAAATGAAGCACGCCCCCGCGCCGACCGAACGTCCCAAAAAAATCCCAGAGTGCATTGCTCTAAATGACGTCGCAAGGACGTCATTGGTTTCGACGTGAACGTAAATTACGTCCATCCGTATTCGCGAACGACTTACGCAAACAACGTAAAATTTAAAAACTCAGCGCGGGAACGACGGCCATACTTAACATTAGCTACGCCTCATATAGCAGGGGTAACTATACGCCGGAAAAAGCCGAACGCAAACGACGTAAAAAAAAAGTGCCGGGCGGTCGTTCGTTTCTGAATCGGCGTAACTCCTCATTTGCATATTCCTTGCGTATACAAACGGAAGCACCACCTAGCGGCCAGCGTGAGATTGCAGCCTAAGATCCGACGGTGTAAGTCACTTACACCTGTCGGATCTTAGGGATATCTATGCGTAACCTGATTCTATGAATCAGGCGCATAGATACGCCGGCGTATCTCTTTTCTGAATCAGGCCCAGTATATTTCTCCATACAGTTTAACTGCTGCAAACCATGTTGGGTGAACAGCTTTTTTAGGCCAGTCCTACATCTAAAATAATTAAAGTTCAAGCAAAAGTTTTAGGCTTCTTGCCTATTAACTAGCCTACTTTGGCGGCTCCTAAACTTTTTTTGCCAAAGCTCCTAAACTCAACTCCATAAAAGCCTGTGGGGGTTATTTATGAAAGGCAAATCCACTTTGCACTACAAGTACAAACTACAAGTGCAAAATGCACTTGAAATTGCACTGAAAGTGCACTTGGAAGTGCAGTTGCAGCAAATATGAGAGGAAGATCTGAAATGAGGGAAAGCTCTGCTGATTTTATCATCCAATCATGTGTAAGCTAAAATGCTGTTTTCTATTTTCCTTGCATGTCCCCCTCGGATCTACAGAGACTGCACTTTTAGTGCAATTTCAAGTGCAATTTGAACTTGTAGTTTGCACTTGTAGTGCAAAGTGGATTTGCCTTTCATAAAATACCCCCCATGTGTCAATGCACACATAGGGGGTTATTTACGAAAGGCAAATTCATTTTGCACTGCAAGTGCAAAGTGCACTTGAAAATGCACTGAAAGTGCACTTGGAAGTACAGTCACTGTAGATCCGAGGGGGACATGCAAGGGAAATAAAAAACATAATTTGAGCTTGCACACGATTGGATGATAAAATCAGCAGAGCTTCCCCATTTCAGATCTACCCCTCAGATTCACAGAGACTTTCAGTGCAATTTGCACTTGTAGTTTGCACTTGTAGTGCAAAGTGGATTTGCCTTTAGTAAATAAGCCCCATAGGCTTTTACCAGAGGTTATGAGCTGCTGTGTTTAGGTGAGCTGCAACATCCCTTCTCCTGAATGCGGAAATATTGCATTCAGGATAGGACCATTTTGACCGCCAGCCACAGGAAAACACAAAACGTGGTGCTGCGGTAAATGTAGGCTAGTGTACATGAAGCTTTAGCCAAAGTTCTAAAAGTAAGATCAGAATGGAACAAAATGGTGTCTAATGACTTACATGTGTTAGTTATTTCTAAAGCACTCTGCCCAGCCCACAGAAAAGTCCTTGTCCTACAATAAAAGGGATGTAAAGGTTCGTCTTTTATTTTCTAAGTAGGTTCCTTTAAGCTAGTGCATTGTTGGTTCACTTACCTTTTCCTTCGATTTCCCTTCTAAATGTTTTTTTTCTTTGTTTGAATTTCTCACTTCCTGTTTCTCCTCAGTAAGCTTTCCACCATCATCCGAGCGGGGGAAAGTCATTTAGCATATAACAAAAAATGAACACACCCATATATGGTTACTGCTAAAGAGTAGTGGGGACTCAAAATGAGCGGTCACTCCTCATGTTTGGGGTCTCAACCGTAGCCAATTATGAACGCAAAAAACTAGGTACTATCTTGTGGAAATCTCTAGAGGGAAGACACCCAGGGATGGACTGGCCATTGGGACTACAGGGAGTTTCCCGGTGGGCCGATGGCTTAGTGGGCCGGCTTCAGTGACAGCGGGCCGCCGCCCCCCTCTGCTCCTCTGTCTCTCCCTCCCTGCAGCGCTCACTTCCCTGCAGGGGGAGGACCAGAGGAGCAGGGGGGATTGCAGAGGAGCATGGGGGGGACCAGAAGGAGCACGGGGGGAGCACGGGGGAGGGGACAGACAGCTGACTCAACAGTTATGGCCTGGGAGTTTCTCACTTCTGCCTAATCTTGTCCCATGGGGGGGGGGGGGCACCGAACTGATTCTTTGCCCGGGTGAAATAATGTCTAGCTTCCCCACTGTACTGCCTATAATGCCGCGTACAGACGGTCGTTTTATGTCTTCAAAAAAACGCCAAAAAAAAAATTCGAACATGCTTGAATTTGTTGTGTCGTTTTTCAAAACGTCGTTTTTTGTTTCACAGAAATTGACCGTGTGTAGCAAAAAACGACGTTTAAGGCCCCATACTCACGACCAAACATGTCTGCTGAAACTGGCCCGCAGGCCAGTTTCAGCAGACATGTTTGGTCGTGTGTGGGCGCGAGCGGGCCGAATTCCAGCAAACATTTGCCCGCCGGGCCTTTTCCCAGCAGACAAATATTCCTGGACTTGTTTTAAAACAGCCCGCTGGAATTCAGCCCGCTCGGACATGTACGGTCGTCAGTACAGACCTACCGTACATGTCCAGGCGCCCGCCGTCCCTCGCATGCGTCGAATGACTTCGACGCATGCGTGGAAGCATTTTAAAGGCGGGCCGCCCACGTCGCCGCGTCATTGTCGCGGCGACACCGCGTCATCGACGCGGCGACACCGCGGACACGCCCCGCGTATTGTTTACGCGCGGACTTCTGTACGATGGTGTGTACAACCATCGTACAGAAGCCCTCTGGCAGACATGTATGGTGAAAACGGTCCGACGGACCGCTTTCACCATACATGTTTGTCCGTGTGTACCCGGCCTTAAACAACGTTTTTAAACCCGCGCATGCCCAGAAGCTAGTTATGAAGTGAGCTTCAATGGAAAAAAGTGGTGAACCTCCCTTTGCTAGAGCATTGTGAAAAAACGATGGTGTGTAGGCAACGTCGTTTTTGAAAAATGAAGTTTCAAAAACGTTGTTTTATTTCATGATTTAAAACGTCGTTTTTTTTCATCACCAAAAATGACCGTCTGTACGCGGCATTAGAGTACCAGTACCAGCCGTTTTACTCTAATAAAGTAGAACGGCTAGTGGCTAGTGAAGGGGGAGAGGGGGCTTGGGTGGCTGGGGGGGGGGGGGAGTTGTCCGGCCGCCATAGGAGAGACCTATCAAAGTGGGCCAGTCTGGATGAAGTCCAGGGCCAAATTTTTGTCCCAGTCCAGGCCTGAAGACACCACAAAGATAAAAGGGGCTACTATTGGTGGAGATGGACAACACTCATCCGTGTAGAAATAATGAAAATTGTTTATTATATAATAAATAAGTCACTACATAGAATAAAATAGCAGCAAAGTACTAGTGCAAATATATCCCAAGTCCTGGGTCTCAATGTACAGACAGAGTGCACCAGTAAACCCGTACTGAGTGCAAATAACAAATGTCACAAGAAGGACAATTACAAACATGTAACAAATATACAAGACAGTCCGGACGCCATAAATCCACATATGTTACAGTTCCCAACGGAAAAAAAACGTAATCATGCAAAAACAATCCAAATGGGAAACTAATGGAAACAATGCAACATATGTGTCCCCGCGGGGGAGATAGATGAGGGGGTGACGGTGTAATAAGGATGATGTAATTAGTGCATATGCAGGATGGAAATGCAAACGGCATATATAAATACGCTTCAACTGCCAAAATTAATGCTGTAAATTAATGTCATTAATGTGGAGTAATCAAAGTTGGCAGAACAGTAGTCCATGTAAAATGTACATCTTTAGATGTGGTTTCCCTGGATAAATGAAAGGGATGACTATAAAGGGGACATGAAGCCTAGAACATGTATAGACTGAATTACTACTGTTGAGGGAATGTCTCTTTAAGGCAAAATTGCCTGTGAATGGCCACTCAGGGCATGAGTTTCACTTTGCGCAAAGCCTGTAAGATTTTAAGATGACATGTCCTTTTGTAATCAAGTCTAGTCCATCTTACCACTTCTGCAGTCTTCAGTGGAATTGGGGCTCACACGTTCTCTAAGTATTGAGGGGGGCCCGTCACAGTCCACCAATTGTGTTGCACCTGTATGGTGGTATGAAGATATTCAGCAGATGGGTGTTGTCCCGCTCCTGTTGTGCGGCGCGTGTACGCCGCACACGTAACTGGCTAGTGTTGCCAATAGACTGCCGTATGTCCCTGCATCAACTCCGTGCTGACGGGGAAAGGAATGTGGCGTCCCAGGACAGTGACGTCAACGCGCTTCGCAATCTTAGTCACGTACCTTCGTCTGGGGTTATTATATATTAAACTATTTTCATTATTTCTACACGGATGAGTGTTGTCCATCTCCACCAATAGTAGCCCCTTTTATATTTGTGGTGTCTTCCCTCTTGAGATTTCCACAAGATAGTACCTAGTTTTTTTTTAAAGTCATTAAAGTGGAGTTCCACCCATAAATATAACATTACATCAGTAGTTTTAAAAAAATGTCATCAGTCCTTTACAATTTTTTTTTTTTTTTAGATGCCTTCAAAGTGTTGTTGCTAGGCAGAATAGTTAATCTTCCCACTTCCTGCACCTAGGTGCTTAATGCTTCCTAACCTACACCGCACAGACTCCTGGGAATGTAGTGGGTGTAACTTTCCAGGAGTCTGTGCACTCCCCAGTCTCAAAGAATCATGTGACTTGGACAGCACAGGTGCTGAAACCTGATCTGACACTGCTTGTGCAGCACTGAGCATGTGCGAGATTTGCAAGGCTGAAATCCAGGAAGTCATACAGTCTGGCTTCATGATGCACACACTTAAGATGGCCCCAGTCAATTTCTATTTTATAAAGTGTCTAAATGCTGTAACAACCTAACAAAACGGACCTTAGTTTACAGACTAACTTTACTAGAATACATTAAGCTTGTGTATTACAGGGGTATTTATATTTAAAAAGTGAAATTGTGGCCGGAACTCCGCTTTAAGAACAGCTTACTGAACACCTTACTGAGGAGGAACAGGAAGTGAGAAAGAAAACAAAGAAAAAAAAACATTTAGACGAGAAATTGATGGAAAAGGTAAGTGAACCAACAATGCACTAGCTTAAGAGTCGGTTCACACTGGGGAGACACGACTTCAAGGGCGACTTTCAGAGGCAACTCCAACACGACTTGAGCATGAACCACAGGGCGATCTGGGGCGATTTACAACACGACTTGAAGTCGTCTCCAGGACAGGAGACTTTCCAGTAGCCAATCAAACAACAATTAGCTCTAGGGGAGGGAGGGGGAGGGAGAGGTTTGCCTGAGAAATGTATGTTATCTTCCTGGAAAGTCACTTCAGTTAAGACAGTGATCAGACTTGGAGGCGACTTCCATTGAAATCAATGGGTACAAATCGCCTACAAGTCGGATTAAAGTAGTACAGGAACCTCTTCTGATGTCGGAGCGACTTGAGTAGTGTGTATTAACACCGCTCCCATTCACTTGCATTGTTTTTCTCTACAGCGCGACTTGGGACGACTTGAGGCGCCCTCAAGTCGGATCCCAAGTCGCCCCAGTGTGAACCGACTCTAAAGGAACCTATTTATAAAATAAAAAACAAAACTTTTGTAGCACTACCCCAGGAGGAGCTGCTAGATTATTTTGGGTCTGCGCTCGGTGATTAACCCCTTAAAGTGGCTCAAAACCCTCCTGTGACACACCTGGCAATAATTGAGAGTTGTGAACCTCAGTAACTTGTGAGGAACACAATATCCCATTACACAACAATTGATTATGCAATAGAAGGGATTACCTTAAGTGGAAGGATCCTGCAGTATAAAAGACAGACTGCACACAGACTTCAAGATAACCAAATTAATGCTTTACTTAAAGAACAACAAAAGACATGAGTAAAACAGTGACACTATGGGGTTGATTTACTAAAGGCAAATCCACTTTGCACTACAAGTGCACTGCAATTGCACTTGGAAGTGCAGTCGCTGTAGATCTGAAGGGGACATGCAAGGAAAATAAAAAACAGCATTTTAGCTTGCACATGATTGGATGATAAAATCAACAGAGCTTCCCCTTATTTCAGATCTTCACCTCAAATCTAAATTGACTGCACTTTCAAGTGCACTTGTAGTGCAAAGTGGATTTGCCTTTAGTAAATCAACCCTTATATCTTGCAGGTCCCCGGCAGTATCAGTGGCAATATTAAAGTTTTAGCAAAAGCTAGGCTGTAAAGTCAAATAGACCTGTGTGAGCTCACAGCAAGAGGGTCTCCCTCAACAAAACGTGTATAATGAAAACGCCCTCTTGCCAAAACTCAACCAGCTCTCGCCTCTCTACAATACAATATAAACAGTAAAACAGATTAAGTAGAACGTATTGAATAGTGTTGAGCAGAATATGCCATATTCGATTTCGCGATATATCTCGAATATATATTCGAATATTCGAGATATATTCGCTAAATTCGAATATTCGTGATATTTTATCGAAATTAAATGATTGCGATTTTTCGCTATTGCGAATGCGAAAATAATTGCGATTTTTTGATAACTGCGGTAGGAGCACTCTGATTGGCTCAGAATATTCGTGATATTTTATCGAAATATCGCAACATGCGAATGCGATATTTATTGCGCAATTTCGAGAAATGCTGGAGGAGCGCTCTGATTGGCTCAGAATATTCGTGATATTTTATCGAAATATCGCAACATGCGAATGCGATATTTATTGCGCAATTTCGACATATGCTGTAGGAGCACTCTGATTGGCTCAGAATATTCGTGATATTTTACAATACAAAATAATTGCGAATATTCGGCAAATGCGGAAGGAGCACTCTGATTGGCTCAGAATATTCTTGATATTTTACAATACAAAATAATTGTGAATATTCGGCAAATGCAGAAGGAGCACTCTGATTGGCTCAGAATATTCTTGATATTTTACAATACAAAATAATTGCGAATATTCGGCAAATGCTGAAGGAGCACTCTGATTGGCTCAGAATATTCGTGATATTTTACAATACAAAATAAAAAGTGTTTTGCATTGGTGGTGATTCTTTACTCTATCCATCTGTCACAGCCGTTTGTCAATCAAACACCTTGAAGATTGAACACGTTCATGCTGCATGCTTTGGACTTTTTTTCACTTCACATATCAAAGACATTTTTATGAAAGATTATTTTTCTATTATTGGGACTATATTTCTTTATATATTTGTTTCACTGTGTATTTCACAAGTTATTTGCGCTTGCTTATTTTATAATTTGCCCACATGTCTTGTCACTAGACATATTTTTTATTCTTGTAGAGCGACTCCATTTTCTGTCTTGTATTAATTTATGTCGTATAACATTTTTGAGTTGCTGCTGTATTCTCCCCTTTTTTAAGGTATGCGCAATTTTTTCCTTCTTACAAAAAATAATAATATCAAACATACAAATATTCATAACATACACATACACAAAGCCCCCCCCTTTTGCATCAGAGACAATCAGAGTTCTCCTACCACAGTTATCGAAAATTCGCAATAATTTTCGCATTCGCAATAGCGAAAAATCGCAATTTTTTTTTTATTCAATTTGGCAACATAAAAGGATCGCCTCAGCTTAGCTACTCGGCCCAGGGTCTCTAATCATACCAGCAATGCTTTTAGACGTCGATAGGATGTGATCTGTTTTAAAAATCAAATTGAAAAAATGCGAATATTCGGAATTGCGAATATTCACCGCGAAATTCGAAATATAGCGCGATTTCTCGAATATGCTATATTCGAGTCGAATATTCGCAATGCGAATATTCGTGAGCAACACTAGTATTGAAGTAGTAGAACTGATTACTCGCACGGCGAGCAATGCAACCAATATATTGAATATACAACTCTAAACAGGTAGTCCGTGATTGTTTTAGCTAATTAGGATGGCCTGGCGTCCCAGACCAAACTTCAAATAAGTCTCTCGCTAACAGTTCGTGAACTTGTTCGATGGCATGCGTTGGCGCGCTAAAACAACTTGTAATCCAGTAATGGAATAATAAACTGACAAAGTTTCCTGGATAGTCAACCCAATAAAATGGATATCAGCAATCCGCCCTTCCGCAAACAAACAGTACTTTCAGGCAAGTGCCCGTCTCACCCAACTGGTTTAGGCCTTGTCCGTACACGGCATACCGTCCAGTTGATCAGCAGACTCCAGTCCTCAGACAGGTCGTAGGGTTACTGGGATCTCGTCCGATGGCTCCGGTACAAGCTCTGTCTCTCTGTCTCAAAGCTGCCCCGCCCGGGCGTATGTAGGCCTCAACTGCGGCCTACTCCCCATGGAGACACTCCTGCAGTGTCCTCCTGGGTTGAAGAGGCGGTTCCGAGAGAGCGCACCAAACACGTCCTCTCCCTTAAATTACCTCCCTCTGCGGGTGGTGCGGAAGGCAAAGCATCTTGGGGTTGCACAGCTGCTCTCTGGGTAACGTAGTTCATTACAAGCCAGGGCAAATGGAGTCTCTTCTCCTACTAAACTCAATTCCCCAACATTCACTGTGGTACCAGAACAGAATGTAAACAACAAGTGGTTGTAACCCAACTCAACCACTGGAGGGAGCTGAGACCCTTCATTAATAGCAATCGTAGTCTTTTTGTATCACATCCAAAGGGTAATACCCACTACACACTCCCCCCACTCAAAGAATCTTTGGTCCTCCAAAGATAGTAACAGTTTGTAACCTGGTACACATCTTTCAATTACATGCAGAGGGAAATTGGTTAGTGCATGCATGATAATAAGCAATCAACATTCCCATATCTGGAACCTAGATTCAGGCAACTCATGTCATAACACAACGTTGACAGAGGAACCTCCCACCAATTGTCGAAGGACGGGGGGTTGTCCTGTCCACAGGCCACCTGAACAGACATGGCCTTACCAGGTGTGTCAGGGAGTGAGATATGGTTACCCTTGTGTAAATGTACAGCAGAGGGATCTGTCAGATAAACAGTCCTTTTAGAAGTGAAAACCACTTCATCAGAGCATTCGCCCAGCTGGCTGTAAGTTAACTTCTTTGGAAGATGAATGGTTCTTTTCCCCTGCTCTTCTGGCTCAGGCACATGGAGTTTAGTCCCTTCTTGTGGAACTTCTTCTTCTTCTTTCAGAGCCTGTCCCTCTGGAGCATCTCCCTCTGGAACATCGTCCCCTGAAACAGCTTCCTCTGGAACATCTCCCTCTGGATCATCTTCCTCTGGAACATCTTTCTCTGGAATATCTTTCTCTGGAATATCTTCCTCTGAGGCTCTTTCTTCTGTGGATTCCTGTTAGGTTTGAACCCTTGCTGGACCTGGTGTACATTGACCTCCTGCCTTTTGGCAGCTTGTGTCGTAGGAGGAGACACATTTGATTGCCCAAAGACAGCAATAGGGGCACTTGTGAAAATATTGGGGGGTAGGGGGCACTAGTGAAAATAAATAATAGTGCCACAAATCATACATACAGTGAAAATGCCATAAACAATACATGTAATATGACTTGCAATAGTCACAAAGTGTGAAATAAAAGTCCATATATAAATTCAACATATAGTGATAATGCAATAAGGTGCACTATCCCAGTGATTGCACCAATCCTGATGCCGCGTACACACGGTCGTTTTTCGGCATGAAAAAAAATTAAGTTTTTAAAAACGTCATTTAAAATCATTGTGTGTGGGCTTCAGATCGTTTTTCGGCTTCTGAAAAATGACAAAAGAAAAATTCGAACATGCTGCATTTTTTAACGTCAATTTTTAAAATGTCGTTTTTTGGGTTGTAAAAAATGATCGTGTGTGGGCTAAAACAAAGTTTTAAACCCGCGCATGTCCAGAAGCGAGTTATGAGGCGGGAGTGCTCGTTCTGGTAAAAATACCTTTCATAATGGAGTAAGCACATTCATCACGCTGTAACAGACAGAAAAGCGCGAATCGTCTTTTACTAACAAGGAATCAGCTAAAAGCAGCCCAAAGGCGAATAGAACTTCCCCTTCAGAGTGCCGTCCTACGTGTTGTACGTCACCACGCTTCGTTCATCATTTTTCAAAAACGATGGTGTGTGGGCAACATCGTTTTTAATGATGAAGTTGGAAAAACTTAGTTTTTTGGACATGCTGAAAAACGTCGTTTTTTTTCATGCCGAAAAACGACCGTGTGTACGCGGCATTATTCAAAAGTCCTCGGTAATGAATGCATAATTAAATTATTGCGTGCTGCAAACAAATCCACTGTGTAAAGTGTCCACCTTCACCCGCTGCAAACAAAAGGATCACCCAATGTGCTCAGAATATGGATGGCACCTTACCAACAGTTGTTGACCCTTTTGGTTAGAATGAGGTCAATTATAGCTTGTTTACACAAAGTGTATTGCTCGATGCAAATCAGGGATTCCTTATCAATCGATCATAATCCAGTAGCAAAACCATGGGATATGGCATTAAAAAGAGAGGAAGGACCGCAATAGTATAATTCTGATTTATTAAATGAATTTAAAAACTAAACTGCCAAGTGGCTCCTTTCTATTTGCAGTGCCTGTATCTTGGCACTGATTAGCAATACACTTTGTGTAAACAAGCTATAGTTGACCTCTTTCTAACCAAAAGGGTCAACAACTGTTGGTAAGGTGCCATCCATATTCTGAGCACATTGGGTGATCCTTTTGTTTGGACGTGACTACGTGACTTCTTCAATGTGATAATCCCACCACCGAGAGAAATGCAGGCTTACCAGAGTGCGTTGACTTAAAGCGGATCTCCACTCTAAAGTGGAGTCCCGCTGATCGGCACCCTCCCCCCCTCCGGTGTCACATTTGACACCTTTCAGGGGGGAGGTATCTGCACCCACTTCCGGCCCTACGATACGGGCAAAGGACGGGTTTTTTCTCCGCTTCCCGTCCGTCCCCCGTTGTATGCTGGGAACACTCGGCTCCCAGCACACAGCGGGAGCCAATCGGCGGGCGCAGCGCGACTCGCGCATGCGCCGTAGGGAACCGGGCAGTGAAGCCGGAGCGCTTCACTTCCTGGTTCCCTCACCGTGGATGGAGGGGGGAGCAGCAGGGTGACGAGCGTTAAAATGTAAAAACACCCGACTGTGCCCCCTGCATTTTTCAATATCTCTTTGTCACTACTGTGTCCCCCGTCTCCACAACTGCACCTCTGGACCCCTTTACATCACACAGCCCCCTGCACCTCTGGACTCCTTTACATTACACAACCCCCTGCACCTCTGGACCCCTTTACATTACACAACCCCCTGCACCTCTGGACCCCTTTACATTACACAGCACCCTGCACCTCTGGACGCCTTTACATTACACAGCACCCTGCACCTCTGGGCCCCTTTACATTACACAGCATCCTGCACCTCTGGACCCCTTTACATTACACAACCCCCTGCACCTCTGGACGCCTTTACATTACACAGCATCCTGAAGCCTTTGGGTTCACACTGGTGTCCTGGAGTTTGTCGCAGTGTATATGCAGTTTTTCGGCATTTAATCCCCACTTCTATTAGCTTGTGTAATTTTACTGTGTTTTCTGAAAGCACACCAAAGATTCAGTATAGAGAACATTTGATGCGCTTTTAGAAAATGTTGCAAAAATGTGTAATCTAATAGAAGTCTGTGGGACTGTAGTGAAAATGGAGATACATGCAGGAAATCTGTGTATACACCGGCACTGCAACTGAACCACAGTACATCAGTGTAAACCCACTTGAGTCCTAGTTTACATATATGCGATGCAGGAATTGGCGAGATTCCAGTGCGATTCCTGCATTGCATGTTGCTTGTCGGACGTTTACGCTGCCCTTTGCAAACTGTTATGGGTGTCAATGTAAAATTAATTATACCCCCATATCGGTTTGCAGATTGCAGTGAGAACTGTGAAATGGTGCAGGAATTGGATTGCATAGGTGTAAAAACCCATCCACTCCAAAAAAAGGGTCCTACACAGTTTTGGTGCAAATGCCATTTTTAGCCATACAGTTTGTATGGCTGAATTTGCATCGCACAGACATCCCATGTGATTTAGGCAGCAATGCGGTGCGAATCACATGCAATGTCTGTGGTCACACAAGTGAAAACTCTGGCTAAAGGAACATTATGGGGCCAACTATCAGCATACTGCTGGAGCACAACAGGAAAGAGGAAAGAGGGGGGCTCGGGAGTGAAAGATTTGGGAGAGAGAGAGAGGGCAGAGTACACAGGGACAATGCTGATAACTCACTTGATGTTCCCAGCATTGATGATTGTACACAGGAACAGAGGGGAGGGAGGGAGGGGGCAGAGCCGATGCAGCCTCTTCCATTTCTGTGGAAGGGGGGTGGTTGTACTCACTGGGATGTTACACACAGCATTGTGACAACGGGTCAGTCCACCTGAGCTCTCCCTGCGCTGTCAGCATGTCTCATTGTTGCTGCACTACCAAGCCCGTCCTGCTCTCACTGTTTTAAGTGAGAACCAAGTCAAGTGTCTTCTCTTACGATCCCAGGGGGGGTCAAACGACCCCCCTTACACTATGGAGCGGACGCCCATGGACCTGTGTGAGCTCACAGATAGAGGGTCTCCCTCAACAAAACGTGTATATTGAAACACCCTCTTTCCAAACCTCACCCAGCTCTTGCCTCTCTACAATACAATATAAACAGTAAAACAGATTAAGTAGAATGTATTGAAGTAGTAAAACGGATTACTCGCACAGCGAGCAATGCAACCAATATATTGAATATACAACTCTAAACAGGTAGTCCGTATTTGTTATAGCTATAACTAATTAGGATGGCCTGGCGTCCCAGACCAAACTTTAAATAAGTCTCTCGCTAACAGTTCGTGCACTTGTTCGATGGCATGCGTTGGCGCGCTAAAACAACTTGTAATCCAGTAAGGGAATAATAAACTGAAAAAGTTTCCTGGATAGTCAACCCAATAAAATGCATATCAGCAATCCACCCTTCCGCAAACAAACAGTACTTTCAGGCAAGTGCCGTCTCACCCTACTAGTTTAGGCCTTGTCCATCCACGGCACACCGTCCAATTGATCAGCAGACTCTGGTCCTCAGACAGGTCACAGGGTTACTGGGATCTCGTCCGATTGGCTCCGGTAGAAGCTCCGTCTCTCTGTCTCAAGGCTGCCCCGCCCGGGCGTATGTAGGCCTCAACTGCGGCCTCCTCCCAGTGGAGACACTCCTGCAGTGTCTTCCTGGGTTGAAGAGGCAGTCCCGAGAGAGCGCGCCAAACACGTTCTCTTACTTAAATTACCTCCCTCTGCGGGCGGTGCGGAAGGCAAAGCATCTTGGGGTTGCACAGCTGCTCTCTGGGTAATGTAGTTCATTACAAGCCAGGGCAAATGGAGTCTCTTCTCCTACTGAACTCAATTCCCCAACATTCACTGCGGTACCAGAACAGAATGTAAACAACAAGTGGTTGTAACCCAACTCAACCACTGGAGGGAGCTGAGATCCTTCATGATCAGCAATCGTAGTCTTTGCATCACATCCAAAGGGTAATACCTGCTACACTTTACAACCCCTTTAAAGCGGTGGTTCACCCTTAGAGGGCACTTTTTAGCCTTAGATTCCTGCTCGTTTTTACTAGGGGAATCGGCTATTTGTTTTAAAATATGAGCATTACTTACCCGTTTACGAGATGCATCCTCTCCGTCGCTTCCGGGTATGGGCTGCGGGAATGGGCGTTCCTTCTTGATTGACAGTCTTCCGAGAGGCTTCCGACGGTCGCATCCATCGCGTCACGATTTTCCGAAAGAAGCCGAACGTCGGTGCGCAGGCGCAGTATAGAGCCGCACCGACGTTCGGCTTCTTTCGGCTACGAGTGCCGCGATGGATGCGACCGTCGGAAGCCTCTCGGAAGACTGTCAATCAAGAAGGAACGCCCGCTCCCGAAGACCCATACCCGGAAGCGACGGAAGAAGATGCATCTCGAAAACGGGTAAGTACGGATCATATTTTAATACAAATAGCCGATTCCCCTAGACCGAACGAGCAGGAAGCTAAGGAAAAAAAAAAGAAATGGTTGAACTCCCGCTTTAAGCTGCAGAGAAGAACCACTGCACTCAGTGTGAGAACAGCAGTCCCTTTGCAACAGGCCAAGACCCCCGTAACCTCATCACTACAGCACAACAATCAGCAGCACTTACTGAGAATAGCTAATGATTGGTCAAGAGGCAGAATGAAGGCCTCTTAAGCCCCTTAGGGAAAGAGAGCCTTGACTGATGGGGGCATTGCCAGGTACAGGACAAGGTGATGGTCACCCGAGGATTGGTTGTTAGGGGGTATGGGATGGGCCTGAGCTCGGGTATAAGCATTGCCCCAGGGAATTATGGGTCTTTCAAGAAACGTGTTTGCAATGCTCCCAACTGTCCCTGATTTTGAGGGACTGTCCTGTGATTTGGAACAAAGTCCCACTGTCCCTCTTGCCTCCTCATTTGTCCCTCATTTTTGTCTGATCTATATAATTGTATATAAAATGCACTTTTTAGCTTACAAAAAAAGTGTTTCCCAGTACTAGACTTTTTGTCCAATTTCTAAATGGTTGCATTAGTAAACTTCAGAAGCCTGTATAAAGGAATAGTCCTGGTAAAAAAGAAGCACTTGTGGGTTTAACTAATCTTTTTTTGTATAATTCTTCTTTAAGATGACGCGGTAGGGGGGTGTCCTATGCCTACATACTTTTGCTAATAGGTTTCCCTCATTCCCATCTAAACAAGTTGGGAGGTATGTAATTGGGCTGTGGTCAGCCTTTCTGACAGCAATAACACTGAATTGCACTGCAGTCCAGCTAAATCCAGCTAAAGTTTGTGTAAGGTGCACACAGCTAGTGTGAATGATGGCTTGAAGTCACTGTCATTCACTGTGGGTTCCATTACACTATTCAGACTTTCATTTTTAGTTAAATTTGCAACAGGTTTAGCTTGCCTTGCTGTCAGGCACAAGAAGTTGACCTTTTACTTTCAACTGAAACCCCAATTTTTATTCCTTGTTTTGGGATTATCGATTTGCGGGAAAAAATTCAGGGCACTCAGCGGGATGTTTGCGCTTCACAGTGCATTCTAGGGTCCTAATTAATTAATTGCGGTCAGGTGCAAGGCTTTGCCAATTGGGGCACAAAGCGCTGTCAGAGCTCTGATTGGAGAAAGTGACAATGACTTTGTCCAATCAGGGATCATCGCTCATAGTGCCACCCCACACTATAAAAGGTTCCTTCCCATAAGAAGTGTTTGCAGTGTGTTGTTGGAGTGGAGCAGGGCTCAGTTTGCTGCTAGCAAGTTAGTGGTGGTTATTTACCAAAGGCAAATCCACTTTGCACTACAAGTGCGACTTCGATTTGAAATTGCACTGAAAATGCACTTGGAAGTGCAGTCGCTGTAAATCTGAGGGGTAGATCTGAAATGAGTAGAAGCTCTGCTGATTTTATCATCCAATCATGTACAAGCTAAAATACTGTTTTTTATTTTCCTTGCATGTCCTCCTCGGATCTACAGTGACTACACTTCCAAGTGCACTTTGCACTTGTAGTTTGCACTTGTAGTGCAAAGTGGATTTGCCTTTCGTAAATAATCCCCACTGTGTTCATTTATTAAGACTCAAAGAAAAGGAATTGCGCTAAATCTCTGAGAGATTATTATGCTGAATCAGTCACATGAATAAACTAAACAATCATGCGTCATGTGTCACTTCAATATGATGTAATAATAAAGTGAAAATGAGAAAAAACAAACAATCAAAAAAATATTGCCATTTGCTCCCGCTGCTGTCAATCAAATCCAATGACGCATGCGCCGAGGGGCGGGGACGAGTCCTGCACTCGGTGACTATGGACGCCAAATGCAGGACTCGGGAGCGAACCCGCAAGGTGACCCCCTTAGGAGAGCGCTTCCCAGAGGGGGTTATCAGAAGCGGGGGGGAGCCAAGCTGCACAGTGGAGGTATGTATGACATGCTTTTTATTTTTATTTATTTTTAAACTAAACTATAGTATCACTTTAAATTACAAATTGGTGTTGCACAAGAATTAAAAATGCCAGTGACCAGAGTATATACTTATAAAATGAAATTCCCATTACTTTTCAAATAAAAGGGAAAGCACTAATAACTAGACCAATGGGCTGAAACAGTTTTATAGTCAACAGCATTTTTCTCAAAAATGTTACCCCTTAAATACGTTTTTAGATCTCTGGGAACCTTGTGCTAAAATTCATTATTTGGGAGCTATAGGGAAGAATGTCCCTTACAGTGGTGGTCTGTAGAAAGAATGCTCTCCATCCCTTACATTCAAGGTCAGAATGTTACCCATCGCAACAGCTAAAAAGATCATTGGTGTTACGCCATTGGAACTACCAAATGTCTCTGAAAATACTGCCTGAAAAGTCAGGATTAACAAGTATATAAATAAGGAAGTGGTTAAATGGAAAGTAAGTCCTATTGAAATCTATAAAAAGTAAAGTCTAATTTGGTAATGAAATTTAAGTTTCCTTAGTTACAATACTGAAATGTGAAATTGTAAATAAGCATATACAGTATATGTTTAGGTTATGTTGATTCTTTAATAAGTAATTGCATTTTTTTCAATTAGGTGAACCCAAAGAAGGAACGCTACTGGACTCATGTTAGCTCAGATGCCTGTAGGTTTGCTATGATGTGGAAATACGGTGGCATTTATATGGATTCCGATATCATATCAATACGTCCAATCCCCCATGATCATTTTCTAGCAGCTGAACATTCCAAATCCACCAGCAGCAGTGTATATGGCCTCTCCCCATTTCACAACTTGACTTGGCTTTTTATGGAGGACTTTGCTCAGAACTACAGGGGAGATCTATGGGGACACCAAGGACCAAAATTGTTTACACGTATTGTGGTAAAATTGTGTGGTATGCCAGAATTTACCACTATAGATGATCTGATGTGTGTAAATTTACCCTATTTACACCCTCGTCGCTTCTATCCCCTTTCTTATGAATCGTGGAAAAAGTATTTTGAAGTTTGGGAGAATTTTCCAACATTTGATAACTCCTATGCCTTGCATCTATGGAATTACATGAATAATGAGGGTAAAACTATGGTACCCGGGAGTAACACACTGGCGGAGCAACTTTTCCAAAAACAATGCCCTAATACCTATAACTATATTTTGAAAAATAATCTTTAACCAGATCTACTGAATCCCTCATATGGCTAAAAGCAGATCAATAGTGAAAAACTAAAATATGCTTTTACTTCTCCCAGGCAAATGGTATTTATTTTCATTTTGCAACCTGGTTGTCCTGCTGGCAAAAGCTCTGAAAAGGCCGATATCTTCATCTCTTTGATGGCACTGAATCTAAGCCCCTGAAAATGTAGGTTACTGGTTGTCTCCATGTAGCAACATCCGTACAATATGAGAGATGAAATAAGATTGTACAGTACAGAATGATGTTACAAGAGACTGGGGCAAATTTGAAAGCTTTGTAGGAAGTCAACTGAATTGGCCAGAAGTTACAGACTTTCTGTTTTAGTACTTGCATTGGGCTGCATGATGGACTTGACATGATGACCTATTAGGCTAGGTTCACATCTTTGTGTTTGCGGTACATGCATTGTTTTATGCGTTTTTGGGGCATGTTTTTCACACATTTTTTATGTGTTTTCATGCTTTCCCTCTTTTTTTTGGTAGGAGGAGACTGGTTGTTAGCTACAAAACCCTACCAAAAATGCATCAACAAAGCATTTACATGCAATTCAATTGGTTCAATTAAGGTCTATCGAACCAAAAATGCATCTTTCTGCGTGTAAAAAAGTCCCTCCACTACTACAGGAAACTGCAAAGATGTGAACGGGACCCACAGGAAAAATTGTTAAATGAATTGTAGTGCGTTTCTGAAGATCTACAAATTCACTAAACACATAGATATGAACCTAGCCGTAGATTCTATTTATTGTACATGCTGTATTGAAAAAATAAAAATATTTAACCTCTTTCCCCCCATGCTATAGCCAAAAAATGGCTACAGCTCACATTGCCGGGAGGGCATCTATGGATGTCCTCCCGTGATCGAGCTGCCTGTGCCCCCCCCCCCACCCGAGGCACGCATCGGCAGGAATCTGTGATCGTTGTGGCCATATGATCACAGATTGGGGTAAAGAAACAATCATAGCAGCTCTTTATCACGTGACCAGGTATGTCCAATCACAGCTGATCACAGTGTAAACAGGAAACGCCAGTTATCGGCAGTCCTCTTCTCACACTGACAGTGAGGAGAGGAGAGCTGATAACTGGCAAAACAACACAGATGACATCTACACTGATAATCTGGTCACTGGTCATCAGTGTGCTGATGATCAGTGCAGCACCAACAGTGCAAACAAAGGCTGCCAATCTGTACCCATTGGTACTGGCCATCAGTGAAGCCTGTCAGTGCCCTTTAGTGCAGCCTGTCAGTACCCATCAGTGTAGCCTCATCAGCACACATCAGCGAAGGAAAAAGAAATCTACATTTTTTGTTTGTTTAGCAAACAGTGGTGATTAAATACCACCAAAAGAAAGCTCTGTGTCAAAAAATTTGTTTGGGTACAGTGTAGCATGACCGCACAACTGTCATTCAAAGTGTGAAAGCTGAAAATTGGCCTAGGCAGGAAGAGGATAAAAGTGCCCAGTAGGCAAGTGGTTGATAAGACAGTGGAAAGAACAACGAAAATGCAGTACTCCATAGACACCTAATATAAATTGTAGTTTATAGATGTAATGGTTCTCTCATACCCATTCATACAGTGTATTAAGGTAATTTTTTTGTGCCTAGACATGCCTTTGCATTAAGGGCCATTCAGAATTAATCAGCTTAAAGCGGAGGTCCACCCACCGCTGCAAAAATTGAAAGCCAGCAGCTGCACATACTGTAGCTGCTGACTTTCAATAATAGGACACTTACCTGTCCTGGAGTCCAGCGATGTCAGCACTGCCGCCTCCATTGTGAGTAAGGAAATCCAGCAATGTAGCCTTACAGCTTCCCGCCGGGAACCCTACTGCTCATGCGTGAGGCGCTGCTCCTCTCTCCTACTGGCCTGGCAGCCGGGGAAGGAGGAGGGAGGAAGAGGGAGCCCTGCGGTCACATCAATACCTGTGGCTGAGGCTCCCAGAAGTGGTGATAGCATACCTGTGAAAGACAGAAGACAGGTATCCTGTCCCCCGCCCCCCCCCCCCCCCAAAGGTGCCAAATGTGGCACCGGAATGGGGGAAGGAGTACAATGAGAGGAATTTCCACTTTTGGGTGGAACTCAGCTTTAACTGGTCTCAATGCATGGAGAAATAGATCTGCACCAGTTCACAAAAGAGGATATCGGAGGAGAAAGTTCAGAAAAGGACAACCAAATTGATAATAAGCATGGAGGACCTTGCACTGAGAAAATATTATCTGAACTGAGTATATTCTCGCTATGTTTGGGATGGCTGAGCAGGGTGGGTGGATTGGGCTTTCAAATGGACCATTTTTCTGTTTTTTTTTTTTCAATTTTTCAATTTTTATTTGTTGTTGCCTTTGGCAGAATACCCTGGTTTTTCATTTTTATTCCCTCCAATGCTCTTACTGATTTACAAAAAAAAGGAGACAGAGGAGGTGAAAAAAACACACCTCCTCCCAGAAAGAATTCTTCAACAAGGAACTGCTGGGAATTATAGACTTTATTTAGTAAACCGCAATAAATTACTTATACAAAAATTGGAAATAACACCACACCTCCCTCCACCATATTATTAAAATAAGACTAGTCTAAACTATAAACCTGGGTGGCCACCCGATCAGCCATACACACCACAATCACTTCATGACTCATCCTTCCAGGTTGTGAACATTTATATCCCTCCCCCTTTTTCAGTGAAGGTATTGTCCAAATTTTTACTTATGCTATTATCAAAACCCCCGGGCATCTTACTTTATGTGGGTGACTTCAATGCCATTATGGGCCTGACCATGGACCGCTTGGAGGGGTGGGGGTTGACCCTTTCCCTCCTTTATTGATTAGACACAAGTTCACGGTCTCACAGAGATATGGCACTGGAAGCATCCGGATTGTCTACCAATACTCCTGCCGCTCGGACTCTTTCCATGTCTCGGATTGACCTGGCGTTTGCCGCAGAGGACACTCTTCCCATTGTGTCTGCGGTGTCCTACTTGCCCAGGTGAGTGTCAGATCACGCTCCTCTCTCTGTGGACCTCCTCCTATTCCCAGGCTCGGGCCCTTCTATTTAGCACTTGAATGCCTACTGGCTGGAGGATGAGGTGGTGCAGGGGGAATGCAAAAAAGGCATTGATGGTTACTGGAAAGACAATCTGGGTATAGTGGAACCATTGACAGAATGGAAGGCCTTTAAGACCACACTGAGGGGTACCTTTATGTCCTTCACTGGTGTTATACCTAAAAATAATCAGCAACGCACTGAGGAATTAGAGACAGTCATGCTGACAGCAGAATCTGTCTATGTTACTAACCCTGACTCCAACACGAGAGATGCATTGCGACAGAGCTGCAGGAAATACAAGCTCCGTTTGTTAGATCTTACACAAAAACGCATGTTACAAGCTACTCAGAAGTCGTTTGAGCATGGTAATAAAGCTGGGCACCTATTGGCATACCTGACTAGGCCCGACCGCTCACCTATTTCTATACCACGCATTCTAACTACACAGAGTCAGATTCGTGATACTCCTAAGGCCTCGTACACGGGACAGAGTTTCTCGGCAAAAACCAGCAAGAACCTTGCTGGGAGATATTTTTTTGCAGAGGAAACCGCTTTTGTGTACATTTTCGTCGAGGAAACTGTCGAGAACCTCGACGAGCCAATAAGAGAGCAAGTTCTCTATTTCCTCGACGGGAGTCTGATTTGGCTCGTCGAGTTTCTGGTCGGCCTGGTTTTCGACGAGAAACTCGAACGTCTGTATGCTAAGAAACCCGCGCTTGCTCCGATTAAATATTAAAATTAGCATGAGACGGGAGTAAAAGTAGCATTTGTAATGGAGATAACACATTTTTAAAGCTGTAACAGACTGAAAAGTGCAAATTGTCTCTTACCAAACTTTTATTTAACACGCAAACATATGAAATTAGCAAAAGCAGCCCCAAGAGTTTAGCCAGTGGAATAGAACTTCCCCTGCCGTTGTATGTGTTGTATGGCACCACGTTTGAGAACGAGGAGATTTTGGCTTGACGGTGTGTACGCAAAGCAAGCTTGTCGAGTTCCTCAACAAGCCTAACAAGGAACTCGACGAGGAAAACAATGTGTTTCGCCCGTCGAGTTTCTTGGTCGTGTGTACGAGGCCTTAGGATATTATGGAGACTTTCTTAAACTTTTATAAGGACCTCTATACATCTATGGTTGACTACACTGAATCCTAAATAAATGACTACTTAGCCAATATATCTCTCCCCTCTCCATCGACTGAAAGAAGAGAGGAATTGGAGGCACCTATTTCTGTAGACAAAATCGCAACAGCCATTTCTCAACTATTAACACATAAGGCTCCAGGCCTGGATGGATATCTGGCCGAATGGTATGCCCAGTTTCAAGATCTATTATGCCCATTTCTTTTATATACATATAATAAAAGCCCTAGATATCAGAACTCTTCCCCCCACCATGCGGGAATCTCTGATTATACTATTATTGAAACCTTGCAAGGACCCTCTCAAATGTGACTCATACCGCCTGATATCTCTCATTAATGTGAATGTTAAAATCCTAGCCAAAGTATTGGCAAACCATCTGAATGTTGTGGTTGCGAACTTGGTCAATAGTGATCAGGGAGGCTTTATACTTGATAGATCTACTAGAATGAATATTCGCAGACTGTTCCACAATATACAGTATCCCCATGACTGTCCCCCCACCCATGCCATCGTGTCCCTAGACACTTGTAAAGCCTTTGACAGTGTGGAATGGCCATATTTCTTTCAGGTGTTGCAGCTATACGGTTTTGGCCCCTGCATTATAGCATGAATAAGACTCCTCTATACCTCCCCAGTGGCCCGTATCCAAGTTAACTCACATGTTACCGACTCTTTCCCAATTACTAGGGGCACAAGACAGGGATGTCCGTTATCACCCCTCCTATTCACTCTAGCTATGGATCCTCTTGCTGTACACAGCCACTCCTCCCCCTTAACCACTTAAGACCCAGACCTTGATGCAGGTAAAGGACCTGGCCAGTTTTTGCGATTCGGCACTGCATCAATTTAACTGACAATTGCGCGGTCGTACAATGTGGCTCCCAAACAAAATTGGTGTCCTTTTTTCCCCACAAATAGAAATTTCTTTTGGTGGTATCTGATCACCTCTGCAGTTTTTATTTTTTGCGCTATAAATAAAAATAGAGCAACAATTTTGAAAAAAATGCTATATTTTTAACTTTTTGCTATAATAAATATCCCCCAAAAATATATAAAACAACTTTTTTTCCCTCAGTTTAGGACGATACGTATTCTTCTACCTATTTTTGGTAAAAAAAAAAACGCAATAAGCGTTTATCAATTGATTTGCGCAAAATTTATAGCGTTTACAAAATAGGAGATAGTTTTATTGCATTTTTATTCTTTTTTTTTTCTTACTACTAATGGCGGCGATCATCGATTTTTTTCGTGACTGCGACATTATGGAGGACACATCGGACAATTTTGACACATTTTTGGGACCATTGTCATTTTCACAGCAAAAAATGCTATAAAAATGCATTGTTTACTGTGAAAATGACAATTGCAGTTTGGGAGTTAACCACTAGGGGGCGCTGTAGGGGTTATGTGTGACCTCATATGTTTTTCTAACTGTAGGGGGGCGGGGCTGGACGTGTGACGTCATTGATCATGTTTCCCTATATCAGGGAACACACGATCAATGAAGCTGCCACTGGGAAGAACGGGGAAGCTGTGTTTACACACAGCTCTCTCCGTTTTTCAGCTCCGGGGACCAATCGCGGGACTCCAACGGCGATCGGGTCCGCGGGTCCCGCGGCCGTGGTCGCGGAGCTTCGGACCGGGTCACGGGCGCGCGCCGCGACCCACGGCTGGGCACTTAAAGAGAACGTACAGGTACGTGCTTGTGCCCAGCCGTGCCATTCTGCCGACGTATATCTGCAGGAGGCGGTCCTTATTTATTTATTTATTTATTTATTAAAATTCTTAAAAGTACAAAAAAAGTACAAAACACAGTCAGTTACCCGTAGGCCTCGATGCGCCGAGAACAACAATACAGCAACAACCAAAAAAACACACACAGGCAGCGGAACAGATCAAATTTAAAATAGTAGCAGATCCTTAAGTGGTTAATTATGGGTCTACCCATTGCTACCATAGAGGAACAAATCTCACTGTATGTGGATGACACCCTGGTATACCTGGCTGATACTCATGAGTCACTTCACACTCTGCTTTCCGAAATTAACACCTTTGGCGACTACTCTGGCTTCAGTGGGAACTGGGATAAGTCCAATATTTTTCCTTTGGATCCCGCTGTAATGCCCCATATTCACCCGGACTCCAGACTACAGGTTGTGTCCTCCTTTAGGTATCTCAGAGTTGTGAAACAGATGCCTCTATCTTCCTACATTGCTTACAACCTAAGTTAACTATTAACTCAGCTACAAGAACAAACCAAGCAATGGGTAGATTTGCCTCTGGATCTCATGGACAGGGCCAACACCCTTAAAATTATATATCTAGTTATTGTTCTGGCTAACTCCCCTTGCAAAATACCTAAATCCATTTTTAAGCGTATATATAGACATGATCTGCATGGCTTTCTTATGGAATGGCTGACCCCCCTGGGTGGCTCTTGAAATGCTGAGGCTGCTGAAATACAAAAAACACAGTAACTTCCAGCGCTAATAGGTCTTCCAAGGTGTGGTGTAACAGATATCAGATAAAATGGTGGTGTAAAAGGTATATATGGTATCCCAAATCTAGGTGGATGCTGCCTTCCTCAGATGGGGTAATCCGAAAGGAACTACAAGAAAAACAGAAATGGAAGGTGCGCACACCTAGTGCATTACCAGAGATAATTTAATAAGAAGAATTTTTTGTGTAAAAGTGGGTACTCACAAAATGCAACTGACAAAAGACCATAAACACAGTGCATGGACATGCACAGAACACGGAGTACAGCTAAAGTGTTTCAGGGGCACATCCCCTTCCTCAGAGCTAGGCTCATACTGCTGACACATCTGGCAGGTTTGGCGTTTCCTAACTTTTATCTCTATTATCTCGAATCATTTGGTCCATATTCATGACTGGCTACACCCGGCTGCAGCAAATGCATGCACTACCACTGAGTGAGCCATTACCTCTTTCCTAGAGACCTGCCATATTATTATCTATAGAGGCCGGGTTTCAGCTCATCCCGGCACATCTATATTAACTACTTCTCTTTCGTTATTCCGCTCAGTTGTTTCGAATATATCCAAACAATCTTGGTCGACCTCTCCCAATAAACCTCTGTGGTTCAATCCCAATCTGCAGGAACTGTACTCCCTACCCAATCCCAAACGCTGGTACTTTAAAGGGGTTAAATACCTATGTAATTTATATGATACACAGGGTTTTAAATCTTTATATCAACTACGCATTGACTTTGACCTACCACGCTCCTACCTGTTCTATTATTATCAGCTTCGACATGCTGTTCGTGTCCAGTTTGGCTTGTTAGGCAACCCTATAACTATACCCTCATTGGAGAAATTGCTAAGACACCCTGACCCCACTAAACTCATCTCCACTTACTATGCTGCCCTCACAACTGACTTTAACCCTAGATTCCATATGGCCCAGATGAAATGGACCTCTATGGGCATCTCACTCACGGATGATGACTGGTCAGAATTTAGTGATACATACAAGAGCTCAGTTATCTCATCCAGGGACCGAAATTCACACATCAAAATCTTTCACCACTCTCACCTTACTCCAGCTAGGTTACATAAAATGGGGCTAACCACCTTGGCTGAGTGCTTCAGAGGCTGTGGCTAAACCGCTGATTTCCTACACTGGTTCTGGTCCTGTGGTTCAAGACTTCTGGGCAGAGATAGGTTGTTTCATTTCCTCGGCACTGGGTCTCCTGAACATTGTCCATCCAAAGAACTGCCTTCTAGGCATCTTTGGTGACTTACACATACTGTCTCAGGCTAAGAGACTACTCTGCATTCTGTACTTCTATGTAAAAAAGTCTATCTTGCTGTCTTGAAAGAGAACCTAGCCCCCCCCCCCCCCTGAAATCCTTATGGTTATATGTTGGTTTGTCTTTAAACCCAATAAAAATATCTTAAAAAAATGAATATATTCTCTATTGAAAAGAGGCAACTAAATGGGGGGGATTTGATATTTAAAAAAAAAACCTTAACCAACGAAACGTACGTCGGCGGCGGTAACTGGTCACGTGACGTGCTCTCCGACCTGTGGAGCTAGCAGCCGGGAACCTGTGCGTTCGCTATGGAAGTGGCAACGGTCCCAGACGACCTATTACAAACCGCAATTAGCGGTGACGTGTCTGCAGCCCAAGTAAAAGGCCATTTAGCTTTTCTTTGTGTTTTTACATTTTAAAATAAAACAGTATTACGCTATTGGTTTTCCCCTCCTGTTTTTTTCACATATCCTAATTTGGAACGCCGGGAACGAGGTTACACAACTATTATCCTGTCAGCATGTGTGCAGGCACAATCCTTCTAAAGCTCATTTGACTATCTTTTTCACTAAAGTAGTCAAATCATTCTTGTAAGCGCATCCATTTTCTTCAGCACATTTTGGGTGAAAGAAGATAAAAGTGTGGTGGTGGCAATTCTCACTTTAATTAACCACTTCCATACTGGGCACTTAAACCCCTTCCTGACCAGAGGACTTTTTGCGATTCGGCACTGCGTCGCTTTAACTGACAATTGCGCGGTCGTGCGACGTGGCTCCCAAACAAAATTAACGTCCTTTTTTCCCCACAAATAGAGCTTTCTTTTGGTGGTATTTGATCACCTCTGCGGTTTTTATTTTTTGCGCTATAAACAAAAATAGAGCGACAATTTTGAAAAAAAATAAAATATTTTTACTTTGTTGCTATAATAAATAGCTCAATTTTTTTTTTTACGTTTTTTTTTAATCCTCAGTCTAGGCCGATACGTATTCTACATATTTTTAGTAAAAAAAAAAAAAATCGCAATAAGCGACTGGTTTGCGCAAAAGTTATAGCGCCTACAAAATAAGGGACAGAATTATTATTATTTTTTTTTTTTTTTTACTAGAAATGGCGGCGATCTGCGATTTTTATTGGGACTGCGACGTTATGGCGGACACGTCGGACACTTTTGACACATTTTTGGCGCCATTTACATTTATACTGCAATCAGTGCTATAAATATGCACTAATTACTGTATAATTTTTTTTTTTACTAGAAATGGCGGCGATCTGCGATTTTTATTGGGACTGCAACGTTATGGCGGACACATCGGACACTTTTGACACATTTTTGGCGCCATTCACATTTATACTGCAATCAGTGCTATAAATATGCACTAATTACTGTATAAATGCTTTTTTTTTACTAGAAATGGCGGCGATCTGCGATTTTTATTGGGACTGCGACGTTATGGCGGACACATCGGACACTTTTGACACATTTTTGGCGCCATTCACATTTATACTGCAATCAGTGCTATAAATATGCACTAATTACTGTATAAATGTGACTGGCAGGGAAGGGGTTAACACTAGGGGGTGAGGAAGGGGTTAAATGTGTACCCTAATTAGTGTTCTAACTGTGGGGGAGGGGGGGTGACTGGGGGGGTGACCGATCTATGTCTCTATGTACAAGAGACACAGATCCGTCTCCTCTCTCCCCTGACAGCACCGCTGTCTGCGAGAGCCGGGAATGAGAGATGATCTCATATGTAAACATATGAGATCATCTCTCATTGGCCGCACAGATCGCCTAGGAAACGGCCGCTCCGATTGGCCGTTCACGGCGATCTGTGACTGGCTGTGTCCAAGGGACACGGCCAGTACAGAAGTTCCCCGCCGCGCGCTCGGGAGCGCGCGCGGGGAACGTGTAAAGGAGAGGCCGTAAAAACACGGCCTGTTAGAGATTGGGAGCCGCGCTGAGGCCGTACAAAGTCGTACGGCCGTCAGCAAGTGGTTAATATCACAGCAGATAAGAAGAGTGGATCACTTAATTTACTGCACCTATTATTGGAACTTTATAGCATAGAGACATTTTTGTCACAGAGACACTATATTGATATGTTTAGGAATTTTGTACGATTGACATAGTAATTATTTTAGTATTTTTATTATTGTTTAATTTACGACTACAGGGGATACATTATCTGTATCACTTTTAGTCTAGCGCCCTCTACACATACCTTCATTCATTGCAATCACTTATTGCCTATGAGGAGCAGCTCTTTTATATTATTAGTATTTTTTTTAGTTTGGCGCTGAACACATTATTCTGATCCATATAGCAAACTTTGGCCCAGATTCAGGTACGACTTGCGCTTTATTTGCGGAGGCACAGGGAAACGATTTTGCCCTGCGCCCACGCAAATATTTTGCGCTGCCCTAGATTCACGGAGCAGTAGCTCCGTAAATTGCAAGGGCGCGCCGGCAAAATTGCCCGGCGTAAGCGCGCGCAATGTAAATGATCCCGCCGGGGGCGGGAATCATTTAAATTAGGCGCGTTCCCACGCTGATCGTAAAGCGCATGCTCCGTCGGGAATCTTTCCCAACGTGCATTGCGGCAAATGACGTCGCAAGGACGTCATTTGCTTCAAAGTGAACGTGAATGGCGTCCAGCGCCATGCACGATTCACTTACGCAAACGACGTAGATTTTAAATATCGCGACGCGGGAACATGGGTATCCTATAGCATTGGCTGCGCCTGCTATTAGGATGTGTAACCTTATGCGAAACCCGACTTACGCAAACTACGTAATTTGCGTACGCAGGGCTCGCGCAACGTTGTGAATCGGTGTTAGTATGCAATTTGCGGCAGAGCCCACTGGGAGCCAGGGGGAGGCAGACCCCAGTGGGAGACAGGAGGCATGGCGTGATACCATCTCGCGTATTCCTCCTCTCCGCACTCCCGTGAAAAGGGCCAGGAGGCTTATTCAAATGGAGGAGGAGACCCAGACCCTGATTCGCGAAGCAACTGCGGCCCTCCGAGAGCACCCCAGTGAAGAAGAGGGTTTTGCAGCGCTCATCGCAAGCAAGCTCCAGAATCTTGGAGAGGGGCCAGCGTGTGCGCTGTGAAACCCTCATCTTTAAGGCAGTAAACATGGCCATGTTGGGGAAGCTCGATGACAACACTGACATTGTGCGGATCGCTCCTCCTGTCCTTGCTGCTCCTCCTGCTCCTAGTCCTGCTCCTGCTCCTCTTCCTGAGCCTGCTCTCGGTCCTGCTCCTGGCACAACCTCGCCTCCAGGAACCCAGCCTCCGAGGACTCGGTCTGCAGGGAAGACTGCAGGGAAGAAGACAAGCAAATCAAAGAGATGAGAGATGTGATGTCCCTAATGGTCGCAATTTTTTGGATCACATCCTTGTTTGTTTGCTGTGGAGATCTGCATCTTTACAAATGCAAGCAGGCTCTCCAGTGCTGCCTTCCTGGCTTCTTTGTTTTTATTAACAGAGCTTTTTGTTTGCCACCAGTCTTTATTTTCTATTACTTTTACACAGAATAAATGGATTTTGTGTTTGCTGACAAAACTTGACCATGTTTTTTTTATTAAAAATAGAGAGATTGCTAGTGAGTAGGCAGGGACATTTAAAAAAATAAAATGTTCAAATTAACAAGGGACACTAACCTCCTTGTGGGTAAATTATACTAAATAATAATGTTGTTGTGGTAACTTGACACACTCCAAAAAAATAAATGGAAAGCAGTCTAAAATATTTTCCAATTAATAACCAAAAAATAAGAGCTACATTTTACACTAAAAGATTTTAAATATGCAGAAAAGATGGAGATCTGGCTTAAAAAAAAAATATTCACGAGATAACAATAAATAATAAAGTAACAAGCTTGTCATAACTATGTAACAATATCAGCAGCAAAAGATTTGGATTAATGTAGCATTAAAAAGAAGAAAAGAATGCGCTGCATTACACAATGCAATAATTTCAAACATAACGAATGTGCTATCTCCATTCCGAACGCTAGTTTTACCAGAACGAGCGCTCCCATCTCATAGCTTGCTTCTGAGCATGCACGGCCGAGATGCTGAGGGCGGCTCACCTTTGCGACCCAGCGCAGACCGCCCCCCTGGAGTTGGGACAGAGGGGGGAGAGCGCTAGGAGTCACCGTTACCGGAAGCGGAGTGGTTGACTTGGTGCGCTGGTAACAGTTGAGCAGAGGTGGTTCACTGGTGACACCTGAAGGACAGGTAATGATCGTCTGGGAACTCAGAGTTCGTTAGCAGGAACAAGAACTGAAGACAAGTCCAGGAAACAAGCCGAGGGTCAGGGGTTGGAGAGGGCAGTGAGTCCAGAGTTAAAAGCCAAGGTCAAAGGGCAGGAGACAGCAGCAATCCAGGGACGTAAGCCAGAAGGTCAGGTTTCAGAGCGGGGGTAGAGTAGTCAGGCAATCCGGGTCAACAAGGCAAATGCAGCAAACAGGAAAACACACATGAGCTGATGACAAACCAGTAACCTGACATGGGGCAGAGACAGGTTTAAATAGGGAGGTCAGGTCTCCGATTGGTTCCGAAGAGGCCGAGCGCGCGCGTGCCCGTGCGCGCGCCCGTGCACACGGCGCGCCGCCGTACCGCGCATGGGCGCGTGCAATTCGCTCACAGGCAAGCGCAATAGCGATGTTCTACCACGCATGTGCGCGAATCTGTGCCTGACAGAACTGATACCCTGACAGGTGGGGAACTGTAGAGAAAGAAAAATATTTTTTTCAAACAAACATTGCAATCAGATTAGCCAAAAACATTCTTGCCAAAAACAACAGGATATCATTAATTTGAAGGAGTATTTTAAGAGCCAAAAAAATAATGGATCACTAATCAGATTCATCACCACCTCTGATGGCCCAAAAAGTGAATGTTTTTGGGGAGGGGGGTTCAAGATGAGTTGAAGACCTCAAAGAAAAAGAAGACCTAGCACTCTATCTGAATTCAACAACAATTTTAAAATGCACACATTTAGAGGGGGGAGGGGGGGGGGGGTTGGGCAAAGACTACAATGGAGCAGACAAAATACTTGGGGAAGTGACTAGGCTAGGTGTGTTTGGGCCCAGGATAGAATGTTTGAGAGGTTGGCTATTGGAAATATGCATGTAGGCCAAAAAAGAAGCATACAAAGCTTACAGCATGCATGGGGACAAGGGGAACATTCACAGCATATTACAAACATGTTAATTAGGGACTGATTAAAAAAAAAAAAACATTAGCATGCATTAAATTCATAGATTGTGAGGTTAAAGGACAAAACTTACCTTAATATAGTCCTCCTGCAGAACCTGTATAATAGCAGAACCGGTGTCCGGGATTATGACACCCAGAGCCTGGGGGGAGATGCTTGTGGAGAACTTCAAGTCCTGCAAGCTTCTCCCTGTTGCCAGGTATCGCAACGTGGCAACTAGCCGCTGCTCAGCAGTGATGGCTTCCCGCATAACGGTGTCCTGCCTGGTGATGTACGGAGACACCAAAGCCAAAAGCTGCTGGAATACGGGGACAGACATCCTCAGAAAATTCCTAAATCATCAGGGTTATTTTCCTGGATCTCCCACAGCAGAGGCATATGAGAGAACTGATGGCTGAAGAATGGTATCAGTTCTTCAATGCATGCGAACAAAAGTTATTACAACTTATGATTAGGAGACGTAAGATAAAGAATGTAACCTTAGAAAACCAAATCGCAGAACTTAAAATAAAAATGGAACCACTCAAAACCAATGGAGATTACCTAGCTAAGTCGCAACTTTTAAATGCACATCTAACTAAATATGATGGGGAAATTAAGAATAAAACAACTTAAGAAATTCCAGAGAGACATTAAAGATTATGAAAATAATAAAGTTTACAAGTGGCAAACTACCACTAGTCCAAGTACATCTCCAGAATCCACACTAGAAAGCGAACCCACACTTCCTCCCGTAGTGGTACCTTTAATAAAAACCACACAAGTATCAAGTACCCCAACAAAAGAACCTGTGAAGAAAAAAACAGCAAAACAAGGCCCCAAACCACAAGGGGGCCCAACAAAATCTTCCAGTTACCCCAACCCGGGCCAGTATCCCTACCATTACCCAGTGGATACCTACAATCACTATGCTCCACTTGAGCATAGGGGATCTGATCCCTACTACTATGATCCCTATAGATATCCTTATCCACCCAGACCCCCGAGAGGAGGACCACGGGGCCATTTTAGGGGAAGACCAGGTCCCAATCACACTCCTTACCAGGGGGGGGGAGGGGAGAGGGGGGAAGGACACATACCGAATTCCACAGAAATCGCCCCAATCTACCAAGGAAGAATTAGAAAAAGAAGCCGACGTGGAAGAGGGAGAAAGAAAAAGGAGAAGAAATTACTAAATGAGGGAATATACAACTTGGCTGGTGTAGACCTCACAGACCAAAAACTAGAAGTGTTACAGAAAGGTCTAAAGTTCGCCCCCAGTAAAGAATTGGACACATTTGAGCTGTTTATCGATGTGGAAAAACATATTCGTAAGCTCAACATCAAAAAACATTTTGCAAATCAAAATATAATAGAAGTAGAAAAACCTCCGGAATTATATGTACATAGTGGACTGAGAAATCAATCAGTGTTTAATCCCCAAAAAGGAAACAACCACCATATCGAAGTGTTCCGCAAGATGGTGCAAGATGGAATTAGGGAATTACCTATTTCAACAACAAGCAGAAATGTGAACCTCAAAAAAGGTATAAAATCCCTGGAAAAAAACAAGCAAATTGTAGTGAGACCTGCAGACAAGGGAGGAGGACTGGTCATCCTTGATCGCAAGTACTTCTACAGTGAGATGCAACTACAATTGGAAGATACGAAAACATATAAATGCATGAAAGGAGATCCCACCCCAAGACTTAAGGAGGAACTCTCCGCTTGGGTTAATAAAGGACTGACCAAAGAAATACTGACATCGCAAGAAGCAAAGTATTTAGTTCCTCATGCACCTCGAGTACCAGTACTATACACAGTACCCAAAATTCACAAGAACCTAGAGAAACCCCCCGGAAGACCCATCATAAGTGGGATCGGGTCACTATTCTCCAGACTAGGAGAGTATCTAGACACTTTCCTAAAACCACTAGTACGAATGAGCCCCTCGTACCTTAAAGACAGTCGAGATTTGATAGTTGACATCCAAAAGGTGGAAATCCAAGAATCGACCATTATGGCGACAGTTGACATTGAGTCCCTTTATACAAACATTCAACATCAAGATGCCATTGCAGCACTTAGATGGGCCTTAAATGATGATGGGAAACTGAAATGAGATCAAACTAATTACATCTTACAAGGTTTGGAGCTAGCCATTACAAATAACTATTTTTGGGCCAACGAACACTACTATACTCAAGTGGGCGGAGTAGCCATGGGCGCTCGCTATGCACCTAGCGTAGCCAACATTGTCCTGAATAAATGGGAATATGAGAACATCTTCCACCAGAGACACAAGGCACTCAAATTCTACAAAAGGTACATAGATGACGTGGTCATCTTTTGGGAAGGCTCTGAGGTAGACCTACGCCAATATGTCATCTATATGAACCAAAATAGATATGGGCTCAAATTTGCAGCTGAAATCAGCGATTCGTCAATCAATTATCTTGATCTAACAATCAAGAAAGGGGGAAATAGGTTAGAGACCCTTACATACTTCAAACCAACAGATCGCAATGGTTTCGTACCAACCTCAAGCTGCCACCACCCACGATGGCTAGGAGCTATTCCCAAAGGTCAATATATGAGACTCAAAAGAAACTACACCACGGATCAAGACTATCAAGCACAAGGAGAACTACTCACGGCCAAATTTATAGAAAAAGGCTATACAAAGAAAACATTAAAGAAAGTTCAAAAAGAAGTCTCCCAGATAGAAAGACAGTCTCTTCTGCAAACTAAAGAAAAAAAGAAAGAACACAGAGAAGTGGCACTTATCTCAGGGTACAACAAACAGTATAGACAAGTCGAAAATATATATAAAAAATACTGGTCCATCTTGTTAAAAGATCAAGATCTCCAAGGTTGCATCTCTGACACTCCAAAATGTATTTATCGGAGAGCTCCAGGTTTGAGAAACAAAGTGGCATGCAATGTGCCTGATCCACCTAAAAAAACACTAACATTTCTTGATATACCAGGGTTCCATTATTGCACCAGATGTAAGGCCTGCAAAACGACAGGGAAAGCCAGTGCCCCAAGGAAACATACAGAATTTAAATCGCATGTGACAGGGGAATTTTTTAAAATTAAACCCCTCATAACATGCGACTCAGACCATGTGACTTATGTGGTTGAATGTCCTTGCCCGCTACAATATGTGGGGAGAACGACACGCAAATTGCGAACACGAATCAATGAGCATTTGGCCAATATTCGCAATGATGTCCCAAACCACAGCGTGTCAAGGCATTTCACCAGTCACCACAATAGTGATTCTAGTTTATATTCTTTTTATGGTATCGACAAAGTATCCAAACATTGGAGGGGAACAAATATGACCCGGAGCATATCCCAAAATGAAACCATGTGGATACACAGAATGAAGACCATGCACCCCACAGGGTTGAATATTGAATTGGATCTGAATTGCTTTTTAGCAAATGATTGACGGTCATTGTTTTACCTACCTATGACCTTATAGTTCCATATTCAAATAAAAATTCAAGCATTGTCGGGTTTTTGGGGACCCTTTTGACCAATTCCTAGATAGAGAGACCCACATTTCAGTTGTGTGGGATCACCTCCTTACTTTAGGATGGTTAACTTGGACTAAAGACATACAAATCACTTGTTAATGCTTCTAGACCAATTTATCTTTAATCCACAAGATGGCAGCACTATCCCCAATGTCTATTATCTTTCATAATGGATTCTTTTTCTTTTCCTTTGCTTTTTTAACTGTCCAGAAACATCAAACACGCTGTATATTTAATCTAATTCCAAACATTGTGTAGATGCAGAGGTATATAGATTTTATATTATGTTGGATGTACCAATTATTTTATAGAATGATGTTTTTAGATTATCGCCAGTATCCCAGCAATGTAATATGGCCAGTAATATAACACATGTACTTTAACATAGTGTGCGAATAACAATCTATCAGGCTAGTTAAATTTAGGGACTGGAATATATATTTTTAAATATTTTAAGTGCTCCAATGTGCACTGGAGTGATGTAATTAATTGAGCCACTAGATGTGAGGCTTACTGCGCGCTAGTAGGAATGCATGCGTCACTAGTACACGCCCACTACCAACTCGGATTGGCTCTTTTCTGCCTACATAAACCAGAATCCCCGGTCCGCTGCAGACAATAGTGTTGCCATCTGCAGCCTTTGTAGTCAACGAATAATTTGCGGTAAGACCAACACTCACCTAGGAACGACCGCCTTAAGAAGGCACCTGCATGCCTCCCATCACCGAGCCCAGTGGGAGCAACACCATGAGAACCCACAAAGCCACACTCCAGGCTCTCACAGTCCAGCCTCTTCTCCTTCGCCTCTATGCTAACGATTCTCCTCCACTCCACCTTCTATCATGCCTTCCTCACGTTTTTCTGCAAAAAGGCTGGCTTCCGTGGCCCAAATGTTCGATCGTAAAAAAACGATGACGCTGGATAACCCTCTTGCCCAACGGTTGACTGCTGGCTTGTCGGAACTGATAGCCCTCAAACTACTGCCATGTAAACTGCTGGACTCGAAGGCCTTTCGAAAATTTGTGGCCATTGGAACACCACAATGGAAGGTCCCAGGAAGGCAATTTTTTTCTCAGAAGGGCATCCCAGAGCTATATGGCCATGTTCAGCGCCAAGTGAATGTATCTCTGGCACACAGTGTCGGTGCCAAGATACATCTGACCACAGACACGTGGTCTAGCAAACACAGGCAGGGAATGTATATAACTTTCACTGCCCACTGGGTGAACCTTCTGACCGCCATCAAGCATGTAACCCGTGGCACCCATGTAGATTTGGTTTTACCACCACGGATTACATGCAGGCCTGCCTCTTCTTCTCGTCCTCCTACTCCATCCTCCCTCTCCTCCTCGGCTGACTCCTCATTTTCCGATGCTACCGTCTCTTCCGCTGTGCCGTCCAAGATCCCCAGAACCTATTCGACATGCCAGGTGAGACATTGCCATGCTGTGCTGCGTCTGTTGTGCATTGAAGAGCCACACTGGTCCTGCACTCCTTTCAGCTTTGTGTTCACAGGCAGATCAGTGGCTAGCTCAATTTGACAGTTGGTAAAGTGGTGTGTGCCAATCTGCTGAGCGCGCTGAAACAGGGCAAAATTACACACGTGCCATGCATGGCACACGTCCTGAACTTGGTCGTGCAGCGATTTGTTGCCAAATACCCTGGGCTCCAGGACATCTTGCGGCAGGCCAGGAAAATCTCGGCCTATTTCAGAAGACCTTACACGGCCATGGCTCGCCTTGCTGACATTCAGCGACGACACAACCTGCCCGTCAGACATCTTATTTGTGACTGGCAGATGCGATGGAACTCACTCAACATTGTATATGCTTGATAGGCTGCTCCAGCAGAAACGTGCAGTTAACGACTACCTGTACCAGGACAGGTTCTGGGGAGCTTGTTTTTTTGCACCGCGCCAGTGGCTGCTCATGCGTGACTCATGCAGACTTCTGCAGCCATTTGATGATATCACAAAACTGGTCAGTCGCAGCCAGGGAGCCATCAGTGACATCGTACCTTACGCCTTCTTTCTGGAGCGTGCATTGCGTCGTGTCATTGATCAAGCCATTGAGGAGCAGGAGTAGAAAGATGAGGAAGTCGCAATGCTGGATGAATTCTCAGGGGAGGCTACTCCACCTGAGACAAGTCAACAACGAGAGTCTGAAGAGGAGTCAGAGGAGGTTAGTGCCGGGGTGGAGGAGGAGGAGCAAGAAGAGCATGATTTAAACCTTTTCTGGGATCCCTGGTGTTGTCTGTGGATGGGGGAAGGAGAACGAGAATGACATTATCCTGGATGATGAGCAGGAGCCAGGCCAGTACAGCACTTCCAGTTTAGTGCAAATGGGGGCCTTCATGCTCCGGTATTTTAAGAGGGACCCCCGTATAAAAAGCATAAAGGGCAAGGACCAGTACTGGGTGGCAATGTACTTAGACCCCCGGTACAAACAAAAAATGGCGGAAATGTTACCACTATCACAGAGGGCTATCAGAATGCAGCACTTCCAGGCCTTGCTTCGAGAAATGCTGCATTCTGCTTTTGCATCCGCTGGCAGAGGAATTTCCACTCAGAGGGGAAACAGTTTCGGGTACGAATCCAACAGTGCCTGCAAGAAAAGGGCAGTTTGAAGATGTCTTAGTCACTAATAGGGGTGCAAAGGATCGTCACCGATCCGTGATCCGAACGGGTCACCCCGTTCGGATCGGCACACCCCGCGATCCGCGGAGCGCTCCGGAGCCTAGGCCTAGGAAAGTCCCGGCTTCGGCCTAGCTCCGGAGCGGCGGTCATCTTGCTACACCCAGTCTGCTTGCCAGAGCCCAGCGTGACACGCCTCCCCGCCTCCCCGGGGAGGCGTGTCACGCTGTGCACTGGGCTCTGACAAGCAGACTTGGAGAGGGAATGTCAGTGAAGCACTGGTGCTAGAGGAGAGGAGGGGAGGGGAGGGGAGGGGGGAGAGCACAGTAGCAATTAACAGAGGTGGATTAAAGAGGAAGCAAGTGAGGCTGTTTGGACAGGACTTGCTGTAAAAACATCAAGATTGTACTTTTAACAAGATTATTTACTACTGCATGTTATTTCCCCCCCAGTTCTGACAATGACTATAATATGTGTTATATATATATATATATATATATATATATATATATATATATATATAATTTTTTTTTTTTTTTTTGCTGATCCGAAAATGATCCGATCCGTGACTGCTGATCCGAGGATCGTTCCGATCCGTGAGTTTTTTGATCCGTTGCACCCCTAGTCACTAATGATATGAGATCATTCTTTCAGCCGACCCATCGACAGCTGTCCTCCGGATTCAGCATCAGGGAACGCCTAGACGGACAGGTGTTAACATCGGGTTAACGACCAATGTGGATGCACTGAGAAGTGATAAACCCCTGGACAACTGGGTGGGCAGGCTTGACCTCTGGCCAGAGCTTGCACAATTTGCAATGGAACTGTTTACTTGCCCCTCGTCCAGTGTCCTGTCCGAAAGGACGTTCAGCACAGCAGGGGGGGTCGTGACCGATAAGCGCACTCGCCTAGCTTACAACAGTGTTAACTACCTCACATTTATAAAAATGAATAAAGCATGGATCTCGGATCTCGGGCTAATTTTTTGGGCCTGTACTGGCCGACACTTTATTCTGTATCCGGTGAATGCCTAATGTACCACCAGCCACAGAATACAAAGTTGTTTGCTGCTCGGTGAACGCCTGTGGCCGTGGGCTAATTTTTGGGCCCTGTAATGGCCGACACTTACTTCTGTATCCGTTGAATGCCTAATGTACCACCAGTCACAAAATACAAAGTTGTTTGCTGTCCGGTGAACGCCTGTGGCCGTGGGCTAATTTTTGGGGCATGTAATGGCCGACACTTACTTCTGTATCCGGTAAAATGCCTAATGTACCACCAGCCACAGAATACAAGGTTTTTTGCTGTCAGGTGAACGCCTGTGGACTAATTTTTGGGGCCTGTAATGGCCGACACTTACTTCTGTATCCGGTGATTAGCTTAATGTACCTCCAGCCACAGAATACAAAGTTGTTTGCTGTCAGGTGAACGCCTGGCCAGCACTTACTTATGTATCCGGTTTTTCACTTAATACTTCTGGTAGGTCAGTGTCCATGTTGTGGGACTATTTGTGCACAGCTAGTAAGTATTTTGTGGCTGCAAATATGACCTGAAGGTTTTTAATATTCGCCTGCCATTAAAGTCAATGGGGCCCGCCACGAACTTGCGGTTCACGGACATTTGCGATCGTTCGCGAACCGTCCCGTCGGATGTTCGTCCATCACTACCCTCCACTATTATGAAAGATTTCAAATTACTTTAAGCAATGCTCCACATTACCAATATCTTGGATTGGTAAAATAAATATTATAAATATGTCAATCCTACCAAAAATATTATATCTTTTTAGGGTTCTCCCAATACCTATTCCATCATACTTTCTTAGAAACCTTCAACTTAAAGCACAAACATTTACATGTGGTTCCTTAAAATCTCGTTTACCTATGCACACTCTCTTCCTACCCAAAATTAAAGGTGGATTAGGTTTCCCTAATTTTACTACCTACTACCATGCTGCACAATTAGCAATTATCCCTAAATATCATGCCAAACTAGAGATTCCTCTTTGGGTATCAATCAAAACTATAGACAGTGACCCAATCTACATTCCAAACCGAATTTGGTCCACTTCTTCTAATTACAAGATAATCAAAAATGAGATCACCAAACACACAATTGCCATATGGGACAACTTTAAAACAGTAAAGGAACTGCTTTCACCACATACTTCCCTTATTTCTTATCTCAGGAATCCTAACTTCTATCCAGCCCATATATATCCTAATACCTTTAAAAATTGGATAAATGTTGGCCTGACACCATTTTGTGATTTTATATTGTCTAATTCATTTAAAGCATTCCCTGATATCTGTAAAAGAAAAAAAAACAAAACAACCTTCCGATATCCGAGCTCGATACTTAAAGGAGTTGTAAAGGAAAAAATGTTTTGCCTAAAATTAATGTCTGCAAGGTAGACAGACAATAGTGTAATTATTCTGTTAAAAAACGAGTAAATATCTATTAAATTCCTTCATCTATATCACCTCCGGCGTTCTAGTTTCTGTTCTATCATTCACTGCATCCTGCCGCACATTTGTAGTTCCCAGGAGGGGGTGAGCACGTCACTGACCACCACAATAAAGCCTCCCTTCACGGTGGTGAGTAACAATCAGACAAGCAGGAAGTGAACAGAACAGAGAAGAAATAGAGCAACTTCTGAGCAAAAACAAACAGTGAGGAAATAAAAAGAGGAATGTCTGCAGGTAAAGGATGCTTATTATGAAAATATTTGTTTTCTTTACAACCCCTTTAAGATCAAAAACTTCTTCTCTCCCTATCTACAAGATACTAGTAAAGTAAACAATATGACGCAATTTGAAAGTTTTTGTAAACAAGATCCTGAGAGCCCATTGACACAGGGGCAACACGACTTCTAGCAGGACTTTGGGAGGCAATTTGGACACGACTTGAGTATGAATCATCAGGCAACTTACAAGGCAACTTCAAGTTGCCTCCAGGACAGTACAAGGAAACTTCAAGTCGCCTCCAGGACAGGAGGCTTTCCAGTGGCCAATCAAACAACAATCAGCTCTGTGGGAGGGAGGGATTTGCCTGAGAAATGTATGTTATCTTCCTGTATTGTTGCTTCAGTTGAGACAGTGATCTGACTTCTGAGGCCACTTCCATTGAAATCAATGGGTACAAGTTGCCTAGAAGTCGGATTGAAGTAGTACAGGAACCTTTTCTGAAGTCGGAGCGACTTAAAGCGGGGGTTTACCCTAAAAACAATTCTAACATTACATTGAACTCAGTCTCGACATTGACAGTATGCCGATTTTTTTTATTTTTTGCTGTACATACCTCGTATGGCTATTTTCTTAGCCGGCTTCCGGGTAGTGAATCCCGCAGTGGGCGTTCCTATGCAGCAGTTAGTGATTGACGTGATGACAAAAACTACCCACCCCGTCGCATAAGGAGCGTCACAAGTTGCCGAAAGAAGCCGAACGTCGAGTCGGCGCAATACGGCGCCTGCGTACCGGCGTTCGGCTTCTTTCGGCAACTCGTGACGCTCCTTATGCGACGGGGTGGGTAGTTTTTGTCATCACGTCAATCACTAACTGCTGCATAGGAAAGCCCACTCCCACGGGATTCACTGCCAGGAAGCCGGCTAAAAAAAAAGCTATACGAGGTATGTACAGCAAAAAAAATAAAAATCGGCATACTGTCAATGTCGGGATTGAGCTCAATGTAATGTTAGAAAATTGTTTTTAGGGTGAACCCCCGTTTCAAGTAGTGTACATTAAGACGGCTCCCATTCACTTCCATTCATTTTCTCGACCGCGTGACTTGGGGCAACTTGGTGGCGACTTGAAGTCAGATCCCAGGTCGCCCCAGTGTGAACCGGCTCTCACACAAATTGACTCATTTCACTGTTGTATAACTATTTAAATAACGCTTCTAATTCCAATCCACCTTCTTATGTTGAAAAATGGGAGAAAAATACCAGATTTCATTTAGACACATCCAATTGGTGTAAAATCTGGACTAATACCAACAAATCTTCACAAAATATAATAGCTTTGGAAACAAACTATAAGGTACTTATGCATTGTTTTTTGGTCCCAATTAGAATCGCAACATTTGATCCCCAATATTCCCCCCTCTGTTTTCGCAGCTGCGGTGATTTGGGAACACACATTCATGTATATTGCGATTGTCCAGTGGCAAAAATTTTTTGGAAAGAAATGTTCCTTTTACTCTCTAAAATATTTAACATTTCTATATACCCTGGATTTAACTACATCACTTTTAAATTTAAAACAGGCCCATATCTCCAATCCTCAATTTAAACTCTTACTACAGAGCTCACCACCGCCGCAAAACAGACCATCGCTAAAGCTTGGAAGACCACAACATTAATGGTCTCTGAAACCAAAAATAGATTAAACCAAGCTATGATCTTTTCAAAATCAGAAGCAATATTTAATGATAACATCCATCTGTTCGAAACAGTATGGACCTCATGGATGTCATACTTCCACCCTACAGGTTTAGATAACTCTCTAATGCGACCTTGGTAACAGAAATATGTACTTTACATTATTAACTATTTTATGTATTATACATTCTTTTTATCTATAGATACCCCGCAAAGTATGTATTTTTATTTGGAATAATTACCATCTGATTTTTCCTTGCTTTTTCTTTCTCAGTCTTCTACCTTTCTCTCTCCTTGATCTTATTTTTTTTTCTCTTCTTTATATCATATACTGTAAGAAGTGGTAATGAGATATACGGTACCTCTTTACTTATAACAATAATACATTATATTTGTTGCATATATCTATGATCTTTTTATTCATATAGGTCTATTTAAGCTCACATTTTATATTCTTCTATCTTCACAGTATATTATTTTCAATATGTTTTTCTACTATTTTTATGATATATTACTGTTCTGTAAGGTCTAACTACTCCATTTATCATACTATAATTGAATCTTGTATATTATTATTACCACCTGTTGTAACCATGTATTGATCATATTGCCTATGTTTATTATTTCAGAACTTAATAAACAAATTTGACAGAAAAAAAAAATGGGGCTATTTATTACAGCAAAAAGTACAAAATATTGTGTTATTTTTTTCCAAATTGTCGTTCTTTTTTTGTTTATATTGTGAGGCTTCTATGGGGGTACTCATACAGGCTAGTTCATAAGTCTCCCTGTCTGTGTCTATTGACAGACACGGTGTCTCAGTCCACCCCCCGCTCCCTTGTCACAGAAATCGATTGACAGGAGCTGGAGCCATTGGTCCATTGAGAAGGGAGAGAGCTGTTTCTGCTCTCACGCACATTGCTGGATCGAGATAAGGCTTAGCTAAGTATAAGGGGTGAGGGAGGATCTTCTGGCACAGAAGTTTTTTTACCCAAATGCATAGGATGCATTAAAGCGGAGTTCCGGCCACAATTTCACTTTTTAAATATAAATACCCCTGTAATACACAAGCTTAATGTATTCTAGTAAAGTTAGTCTGTAAACTAAGGTCCGTTTTGTTAGGTTGTTACAGCATTTAGACACTTTATAAAATAGAAATTGACTGGGGCCATCTTAAGTGTGGGCATCATGAAGCCAGACTGTATGACTTCCTGGATTTCAGCCTTGCAGATCTCGAACATGCTCAGTGCTGCACAAGCAGTGTCAGATCAGGTTTTAGCACCTGTGCTGTCCAAGTCACATGATTCTTTGAGACTGGGGAGTGCACAGACTCCTGGAAAGTTACACCCACTACATTCCCAGGAGTCTGTGCGGTGTAGGTTAGGAAGCATTAAGCACCTAGGTGCAGGAAGTGGGAAGATTAACTATTCTGCCTAGCAACAACACTTTGAAGGCATCTAAAAAAAAAAAATTTCCGTAAAGGACTAATGAACGTTTTTTAAAACTACTGATGTAATGTTATATTTATGGGTGGAACTCCACTTTAAGGTAAAAAACCTGCAGTTATTACAATCTCTTTACTGCAACTTACATTAAGGCAAGTTCATTAAACACACAATGTATCATATGAAATTTACAACACCTATGTGTATACTGTGAAGAATTTATACAGTGTATGTGTGTGTTTTTATATATACAGTATCTCACAAAAGTGAGTACACCCCTCACATTTTTGTAAATATTTTATTATGTTTTCATGTGACAACACTGAAGAAATTACACTTTTATACAATGTAAAGTGGTGAGTTTACAGCTTGTGTAACAGTGTAAATTTGCTGTCCCTTCAAAATAACTTTAACACACAGCCATTAATGTCTAAACCGCTGGCAAAAAAAGTGAGTACACCCCTAAGTGAAAATGGGCAAATATTTTGTGTGGCCACCATTATTTTCCAGCATTGCTTTAATCTTCTTGGGCATGGAGTTCACCAGAGCTTCACAGGTTGTAACTGGAGTCCTCTTCCACTCCTCCATGATGACATCATGGAGCTAGTGGATGTTAAAGACCTTGCGCTCCTCCACCTTTCATTTGAGGATACCTCACAGATGCTCAATAGGGTTTAGGTCTGGAAACATGCTTGGTCAGTCCAACGCCTTTACCCTCAGCTTCTTTTGCAAGGCAGTGGTCGTTTTGGAGGTGCGTTTGGGGTCATTATCATGTTGGAATACTGCCCAGTGACCCAGTCTCCAAAGCCCTGCTTCAGTATGTCACAGTACATGTTGGCATTCATGGTTCCCTCAATAAACTGTAGCTCCCCAGTGCCAACAGCACTCATGCAACCCAGGCCAAGACACTCTCACCACCGTGCCTGACTGTAGGCAAGACACACTTGTCTTTGTACTCCTCACCTGGTTGACACTATCTGAACCAAATACGTTTATCTTGGTCTCATCAGACCACAGGACATGGTTCCAGTAATCCTTAATCTGCTTGTCTTCAGCAAACTGTTTGTGGGCTTTCTTGTGCATCATCTTCAGAAGAGACTTCCTACTGGGACGACAGCCATGCAGAACAATTTGATGCAGTGTGCGGCGTATGGTCTGAGCACTGATAGGATGACTCCCCACCCCTTCAACCTCTATTTCCCAAAGACAAACTCTGGTTATGACACTGAGCATGTGCACTCAACTTCTTTGGTCAACCATGGCGAGGCCTGTCCTGAGTGGAACCTGTCCTGTTTAACTGCTGTATGGTCTTGGCCACCGTGCTGCAGCTTAGATTCAGGGTCTTGGCAATATTTTTGTAGCCTATGCCATTTTTATGTAGAGCAACAATTATTTTTTTCAGTTCTTTAGAGAGTTTTTTACCATGAGATGCCATGTTGCACTTCCAGTGACCAGTATGAGAGAGTGAGAGCGATAACACCAAATTGAATACACCTGCTCCCCATTCACACCTGAGACCTTGTAACACTAACAACTCACATGACATCGGGGTGGGAAAATGACTAATTGAGCCCAATTTGGACATGTTTACTTAAGGATGTGCTCACTTTTGTTGCCAGCGGTTTAGACATTAATGGATTTGTGTTGAGTTATTTTGAGGGGACAGAAAATTTACACTGTTATACAAGCTGTACACTCACTACTTTACATAGCAAAGTGTAATTTCTTCAGTGTTGTCACACGAAAAGGTAGAATAAATGATTTACAAAAATGTGAGGGGTCTACTCACTGTTGTGAGATACTGTATGTTTAGGAGTATTTTTTTTTTATATATATTATAGTTGAGGTCTTTATGGCTGTCTGTGTTACTGTTACAGAATGCTAAAAGTGAAATACAAATCCTAAAAGTTCAAATTGTCACCAGAAAAGGTTTAGTGGGAAAATCTTCAAATGGGGACAAGTTTTTTTCTGGTGACAACTGCCTAAGGATATTTCCTTCACTTTAAGGAGATTTCTCCTCACTTCCTCTTGTGCCTACAAGACAGAAAGTGAAGAAAATTCTCCCTAACAGGGCACAAAGGCAGAAAAAAAAATGTAAGCAGTATTAACCCCACCAAAATACATTTTAAGTATTGCAGGTTACCAAATGTGGTAACTGTATTTGTTTTTCTTTAGGCTATCTTTCCCTTTTGTTCAACTGGTGATTTACCAGTGACACACCTCCTGTCTTAAAGTGCTGTGTAAACACCATTTGCACCAGGCTTTACATAGATTAGCCCATTTAGTCGGTTACAACTATAGCAGGGACAAGAAGAACAGCGCATTGATGTGATTTGTCTGAAAACAAGCACATAAAACATGGCTTTGCGATCCTGGTAAAACATTGACAGAATCTGTTTGATAACAGTTTTATATTTGAATAAATTCTCTTTTAAAAACATATATCTTTTTTGGACTACAGCCATTTTCCACTTGATCTCGGTTACACCTGCTCATTTACCTTGACTCATGACTAATGTATAACAGATGGACTTATTCTATTAACCAAATAACATCCCCCATTAACCTTACTATAGTAACTGAGACCACACCAGTGTTGGAGTTAAAACAAGGCCGTAGCAGCCTAATTTATTAAATATATATATATATATATATATATATATATATATATATATATATATATATAAATAACATAATACTATAAAAATACCATAATAATATAAACTCTGTTAACAAACCATAATTTAACTAGTGCTGGTCTCGGCAGGCACTCAGTACCCATATCAGGGGAAAAACCATAAAGCACTGCGGTACCAAACAGTGTATAGATAGGCCTCCTGCCGACAAACTGCCCTGGAGACAGCCACTGACCGCAGTGCCCCATTACCACTTTCCAGCTAACCTCCGTTAGCTGGAAACCATTATTGGGACCCATAGCAACGATGGGTCCCCAAGACTCCTCCTTCTACCATATCCAGGGCCGTCTTAATGGCATCATGGGCCCCTGGGCAAAGTAATGCTCCGGGGCCCCTACAATGGAGACAGTGCAGGTAAACAGAAATAAAGTAGGTAGGAGGTAGGGGATTTCTAGGGTGTAGAGGGATCAGAGTGCTGGGGAGATATCTGGGATGTAAAGGGGCAGCCCGGGCTCAAGGACCAGCTGCTTTGGGGAAAGGGCAGGGGCCCCCCATGCAGCTGGGGCCCCTGGGCAGTGCCCAGGTGTGCCCTCTCATTAAGACAGCCCTGACCATATCTTCTCTCTCCTGCCAAGACCAACACCCGCCACTGCCACGGCATCAATGAACTCGATCTCCTGTGAAAACAAAGCAAAAGAAAAAACACAAAACAAAAAACACCATTGGAAAACAAAAAACCCCCTCAAACCATAAAATTATGGAGGGTGGGTGGGAACTTTCCCCCGCCCTGTGCTTGCCTCTGATGGGATGGGCCAACCTTTTATATGCCTCTCAACCCCTCCCCTAGGCAACTCCCCCCCTGAAACTCCTAACAAGTTTACTTCCCCTGTTAACTCTGTCATGTCCGCCCTGCGCATATGCCATTGCATTCTATTGCTCCGGGCTTCTCTCCCTTGTGATAACAAGCACAATGTCATGACCTCAGAAACATGAAGTTAAAGGGGAGTTCCAGGCTTTGTTTGTTTATTAAAAGTCAGCAGCTACAAAAAGTTTAGCTGCTGACCTTTAATTAACAGACACTTACCTGTCCCACGGTCTAGCTATGCGGCCGCCCGGAGCGTCCCTCCTGTACCCCTCCTCTCCGCAGGCGGCTCCATCGCCACTGTGGGCACCCGGTCGCGACAGCTTTCGGCTTCACGGCCGGGCATGCACTACGCATGTGGAAGGCAATCTTCTGGGACTGTCACTTGTCCCAGAAGATTGCAGAGAGGGAGGGGCTGCCTAGGGCAGGGTGACCAGACATCCCCGGTTTTCGGGGACAGTCCCCAGATTGAGGACACTGTCCCCAGACCAAGTCTGTCCCTGGTTTTGTCGCCGTATTGGATTTGAACAGGAGCTGGGGCAATATCAAAGACAGTCATTGCACAATTAAAAAATAAATAAATCTGAATTACACACCCCCCACTCTGCCACTCCTACTAGCTTAGGGCTGTGTATTTTTTCCATTATCTATGCCCCTTTCTGATGATCATGTGCTGGTCGGAGCGGAGGGAATATTTCTTCAGTTTCGGGTGCATGCCCATTCAGCTCCACTCGCATTTTCTTCTGCCTTGGCTCAAGTCCCGGCCAGCCGCCTGCTTATCTACTTGCCTTCCCTAGTGGAGTGAGCTTCCTTCACTCCCCACCCAGTAGTAGCCGGGGCCAGGACAGTAAGACTTGACAGGCTGTGAGCGACGGGCATAGTTGCTGATTGCCGCTTTTTTAGTAAAAAAAAGATGTCCCCAGATTTCATTTTAAAAATCTGGTCATCTTAGGGCCCATTCACACGGGCAGACCGTATGTCCGCTTTTTCATCCATCCGTGTACGGATGAAAAAGGGACATACATTAGTCCCTATAAGATCGCAGGTGTCAGCGGATGAACATCTGCTGACACCCGATCTCGCCCGTTTCTGCATTCCTCCGATTCTGCAGACAGAGGAAGACCCTATTTTTCCATCTGTCTGCAGATCGGATCGGGTAAACACGGACAGACGGTCCATGTTCATCCGATCCCCCCATAGAGGAGAGCGAAGAAAAGACAGGGCGGTCTCTGCACAGTGTGCAGGGACCGCCCTGTCATCCGCCGGCTCAGCAGGGATCAACGGAGCGATCCCCGCTGAGCAAGCAGAGGTTCACGGGGCGGATTATTACTAATCCGCCCCGTGTGAAAGGGCCCTTAGCCTTGGGGGAGAGGAGGAGTCGGACAGGAAGTCCCCTTCAAAATTAAGCACCCACTCACCCCCCAAAAAAAATTACATGCCAAATGTGCCATGTAAGGGGGCAAGGAATGCTTAAAAGCGGAAGTTCCACTTTTGGGTGTAACTCTGCTTTAAAGAGCATAATGCAAGAAGGGAGAATTAGTGTGCATGTGGGTGGGACTTACTTCACCCTGCACGCGGGGGTACCTTTGCTTGGAGCAAGCATATCAATGCCTGGAACCAGGGAGGAGACTGTGGTCATGTGAAAAAATCTAATTAGAGATGAGCTTTTACAGTGTGCAGTAAATATTAGAGTTCTTCTGAAACATGTCTTGTCCCATATCACTACACACTGTATCTAAATGTAGCAGGTACTTCTCCAGGGACTGATCTAATCTATGATGGGAGAACTGTCTGCTGCAGCAGTGTTGGCTTTTTAACCCCCCCCCCCTTTCTCTCCTCACACAGACATTCAGAACTGCTTGTTTGTAAACTTCCTATTGGAGTTTGTCTGTAAACTCCCTATTGGAAGAGCCTGAGCCAATCATGAGACAGCAGCAAAGCACTGTGGGGAAGGAGATAAAAAGCCAGAGGAACTAGGCCAGAGCCTCTTTTTTCCTGCACCCCATCAGGAGAGCATCTGCATTCTATGTGTGTGTGGAATCGCGGCCTACCAAGGGACACACAGCCTGCAACAAAAGCCCAGAGGAACAGATTGTTCATGCAGCTCCAGCTCCAGCCCAGAGGAACAGACTGTCCATGTTAAAGAAGGTCACCCTGCAACAGCTCAAGGACTGAATGTCACTGCAACACACCTGCATCTAAGGCCTCGTACAGACGAGGGGATCTCCGCTGGAAACGGTCCGCCGGACCGTTTCCAGCGGAGATTCCTCCTCCGGATTTTGATCCGATGGCTTGTACACACCATCGGATCAAAATCTGCGCGGAATACATCCGCGGTGACGTGTCGCTCCGTCGCCGCGACGATGATTCGGCGACGTGCGCGACGCTGGAAGGTAAGTACTTCCACGCATGCGTCGAATCATTACAACGCATGCGAGGGAGGGGAGCGGACGGATTGATCCGGTGAGTCTGTACAGACGACCGGATCAATCCGCTGGACAGGATTAAAGCGGATATATTTCTTAGCATGCTAAGAAATTTTTATCTGCTTGAAATCGATCGGCCGGATTTTAATCCGCGGGGAAATGTCCGCTAGGCCGTACACACGACCGGATCTATCTGCTGGAACTGATCCGCGGATCAATCCCAGCGGATAGATCCGGTCGTGTGTACGAGGCCTTAGATCTATTGATCGCTCAGGGGAGGACCACTGACTGTGTACAGGATTTGCCACATCTGTGTATTTAAGGGAAAACATGGGCGATTACTCAGAAGGGGTAACCAATGGTCGGACTTAGACAATAGAGATAACAAGAGATATATATTTATTACCAGATCCTGTCCACTGCAAGATAGTGAGACCTGTTCTCGGTTCTCTTGTTTGTCCTGAAGCAGCCACATGGCAAAACGCGTAGACACACAAGGGACCGAATCTATACCTTGTAACATCCTGTATGGTTTTAATTCTTGAACACTGTGTTAATGAATTTGTACTTTTCTTTAATAAATATATATCTCTTGTTATCTCTATTGAGTAATCGCCCGTGCTTTTCATAGAATATTACATCCAAATATTATCCACAGAGCTCCTACATTGCCGGTGAAGATACAAAAAAGCAAAGCTTTGCCTCCAGGACATTACCGCGGTTGCTCTTAAAGGGGACACACCACGGGTATTGATATCATTTCACCCAGTGTCTCACTCCCTTTGACCTATGCTACTCTGCGTCGAAAAATCAATGCGCACCAGACCCAACAGAGATTCAAGCCAGATCAGAGCTCCCGAAAGAAAGGAGTGTGGATACCAGCTACGGGACAGGCCAAGCCTGCCACTTTCCACAAATTCCCTGCCAAGATAGTGGGGCCCTCTCCGGTTGTCTCCATCCAAGTGGAAGGAATCTATAGCAAGGCCCTCCTGGATACTGGAGCTCAAGTGACTGTCCTTTACAAAGACTTCTACGAAAGGCACCTCAAACACCTGCCATTACAGAAGTTAGAAGAGCTAGAGATATGGGGCATTGGGACTCAGAACATTCCCTATGATGGCTATCTACCAGTCAAACTGACCTTTGACCCCTCTGTAGCTGGGAGGGCTGAGACCTTTGATACTTTGGCCGTGGTCTGTCCCCGCCCACCAGGGGCTAGTAAAAATTCCCTCATCATCGGGACTAATACTGACCTTGTCAGGAGACAGGTGTGCACCCCATGTTGAGACAAGCCTATCAGCGCCTGGTGCAAGAACAGAAGGCCCCAGCTGAAGTAGTGGGAAAGATCTGGCGCTTGGACCGGAGTGAGAAAGTTTCGCAGCCTGATGAGGTAGCTTGCTTGAGAGCGTCAGTCAAGCTTAACTGGATGCAACCAGACCCCTTAATCGTCCTGGAAGCTGACAGGCAGAAAGAAGACATGGGATTGGAGATAATTCCTGAAGAGGTTCCAACTAAGGCGTTGCAGAGAAGTCACGGGAAGATCTCAGTGTTCGCAACATAACCAACTCAACGTCTGAATTGGTGGGGAAGGAAAGGATGGAATACCTGTAGAGGAGTTCTATTCGAAGAACACTCCCCTCTCTCTGGAATGGAAAGAAAGCGTCAAAACTCAGCTCTTGATATGGCAGGCTGCATTCTCAAAGAGTGAATTCGATGTGGGGTGTGCAAAGAGCACTCAACACCGGATCCCAGGGCTGTCTTTGAGAGAGAGCACACCTGGGCACTGCCCAGGGGCCCCAGTTGCATGGGGGGCCCCTGCACTTTCCTCAAAGCAGCTGGTCCTTGAGCCCACGCTGCCCCAAAATTGGGGGCCCCATGATAGCACCGAGAGTGATGGATACATAGGGGAAGCAGGCTGGCAGCGGTGCGCTGTGTGGTGCAGATTGATACCTATTATTTCACAGCCAGCAAGGAGGGGCAGGGCCGGAGCACCAGTGATGCTCTGACGCTGCCCCATGCAGCTTGAATGCTTGGAACCTGAAGGCTGCGGGGTGGGAGCTGGAGTGGGAGCTGCTGAGTCAGCAGCAATGAGAGCCCACTTGGGGAAGTAGAATTGTGGATGGTGTCATGGTGAGCCAGGCTGTTCAGCACTGTTTGCACCGAAAAGCCCGGAGGGATGCTCCCTCCTCTGCCTGCTTGATTGGTATAGGTGAGTGTAGTGCTGGAGGTGGGCACAGAGCCAAAAGTTTATATGCACTATATCTCCACTGGAACAGGGGGTATTACATGGATGGAATAATGGTGCTGGGGATATCAAGGGTTTATGGGGGAAAACAATGCTGAGGGGGGATCTGGGGTGTATAGGAGGTAGCAATGCTTGGGGTAGCTTGGGTGGCTATAGTGCTAGAGCTATCAGGGATATAGAGAGCGAGGCCACTGTGTATGGGGGTATCAGGGATGTAGTGGGGTCACAATACAAGGATTGTCTTTTGAGGATAGAATTTAATGCTTCTGTCAGCATGAGGGTTAGGATGTGGGAGTTTCTTATAGTACAGGGCTGAAAATCCATCCGGCCCAGGGCGTTTGTATGTTTTGAGGGATTTAATAGCAATTTCAATAGGGTTAATAGGGCTTTCAAGGATATCGTATTGAGCCTGTGTCATGGTTGGGAGTTTAATTTGTGAAAAAAAAAATCGGCTAAAGATTGGTCAAAAGGTCCTTCTTTTTTATATAGAGAGGTACTGTAAGGTGTTTATGGGAGATTTGGAGAATCTTTACGGGGTTACTAGTGTAGCAATCTTGGGAGGTTTTCAATCAAATAGGTTTAAAAGGATTGTTTAATTTTTTGAGAGCACGTGCGAGGATGGTTCCTGGTTTATTAGAATTAAAATACAATTTGTGTTTGGATTTATGTAGTGATTTAAAAAGGAGCCTAATGCCGCGTACAGACGGTCGTTTTTTGTGATGAAATAAAACAACGTTTTATATCATGAAACAAAACGACGTTTTTGAAACTTCAATTTTAAAAAACGACATTGCCTACACACCGTCGTTTTTTCAAAATGCTCTAGCAAAGCGTGGTTACGTTCAGCACTCTTTTCCATTGAAGCTCGCTTTATACCTCGCTTCTGAGCATGCGCGGGTTTAAAAACGTTGTTTTAAACGTCGTTTTAGCTACACACAGTGATTTTTTATGACACAAAAAAAGACGTTTTGAAAAACGACACAAAAAATTGAAGCATGCTCGAATTTTTTTTTGTCGTTTTTCAGAAGACATAAAACAAAGTTTTCCCCACACGGTCATTTTAAATGACGTTTTTAAAAACGTCATTTTTTTTCATCACATAAAGCGACCCTGTGTACGCGGCATAAGGCTAAGGTTGGGACTTTGAACCGAGGCAATAACTATATATGCCTCCATCCCCGATAACTTGAATGAAGAGACTAAAAGGTGGGACTTTGATTGAAGCACACTACTGAGTTATATGAACCAAAATATAGTAAAAATTGTTTTATTAAAACAAAGAGGGCATGACATATACATAGTAAGATAGTGTGGTAATACTCATGGGTTTCAATGATAACAATCTAGATATTACATAATAATACATGATTAGTCCAACATAACACACATGGTAAAGTATAGTGATTGTGGGTCTCAGTACATAAAATCTAGAGAGTACATGATAGTACATATTTATCTCAGGGTAGCAACCATAGTAATAAATCTTAGATATGTGAACCGACTTTGTAGTAGTAACATATAGACGGTAATAATATATTGGTTCATTAGAAGTAGAATATTGAAATGCAGATATTGAACATATACACTGTGACAGATCATCTTATAACGGCTCTACGCGTTTCATGTTCACTTTAACACTCAGATACACAGTATGAAGGTATCTATAATAGAAAAAAAATGCCATAGTAATAAAGTAGTACAGGTTATAGAAAACATAGAAAAGAGGGGGAACAACTAAGATCCCAATCACTCTCACCACGAGAGAGGTTTTTTTTTCATGCCGAAAAATGATCGTGTGTACACGATTTTCAGGGGAAAATCGTGGGTGCTCATTATACGCCAATCCGCTGTCTGAGCACCGCCGCCGACATATACCGAGCGCAGTACACTCGGGTACACTCGGCTATGCCTGGCCGCGCTCGGCAACGCTCGCGGTCACGCCCTGTGCCACCTCCTAGCTTTTATGCGAGAGCAGCCGAGCGTGGCCGAGCATAGCCGAGTGTACCCGAGTGTACTGCGCTTGGTATATGTCGGCGGCGGCGCTCAGAGACAGCGCGGGAGAGCTCAGAGACAGCGTGTTAGAAGCAGGGAGGACATCACCGAGGCCGCAGACGGCAAGACACCGACAAACTGTAAGTAATTTTTTTTTTCAGGAATTTCCCTTCTAGAGTATGGGTGCGCGCTATACGCCGCTGCGCGGTATAGAAAGATAAATACGGTTTTATTTTGTTTGTGAATATTTTGTCTGTGAATATTCTGTTATAAGTATGCAAACTGCTTATGATCTTTGTAATAAAGTTATGTGTGGTTAAAGCGGTTCTCCACCCTAAAGTGGAGTCCCGCTGATCGGAACCCTCCCCCCTCCGGTGTCACATTTGACACCTTTCAGGGGGGAGGGGGGTGCAGATACCTGTCTAAAGACAGGTATTTGCACCCACTTCCGGCCCGGCATTCACGGGCAAAAGACGGGCATTCCGTCACCCCCCCCCCCCCGTTGTGTGCTGGGAACACTCGGCTCCCAGCACGCAGCGGGAGCCAATCGGCGGGCGCGGCACGACTCGCCCATGCGCCGTAGGGAACCGGGCAGTGAAGCCGCAGCGCTTCACTTCCTGGTTCCCTCAGCGTGGATGGCGGGGGGAGCAGCAGAGAGACGAGCGATCGCTCGTCCTCTGCTGCGATCGCCGCTGGACTCCAGGACAGGTAAGTGTCCTTATATTAAAAGTCAGCAGCTGCAGTATTTGTAGCTGCTGGCTTTTAATATTTTTTTCCCATGGCACATCCGCTTTAAACATAATCTAATCTGGAAAGATAAATGCGTCACTGTGTTTAACGAGGTTAGAACTGTATAATACGTTAAATAAAATTCTAAAAGCAACATATTATTTTTTGGCAGTGCCCTTCCCGAGATTAGACTCTGGATCTGCCCTTGAGTGTAGTGGTAGGCCTCGTACAGACGAGGGGACAATTCCGCTGAAAACGGTCCGCCGGACCGTTTTCAGCGGACATGTCCCTTCGGAGATTTCTGTCTGATGGTTGTACACACCATCAGACAGAAATCCTCGCGGACAGACAGCGCGGTGACGTGTCCGCACCGTCGCGGCGACGTGCGCGACGCTGGAAGGTCAATGCTTCCACGCATGCGTCAAAGTGATTCGACGCATGCGAGGGATGGCGGCCGCTCAGACATGTACGGTGAGTCTGTACAGACGACCGAACATGTCCGACGGACAGAATTCCAGCGAACATGTTTCTTAGCATGCTAAGAAACATGTGTCCGCTCAAAAACGGTCGGGTGGACAAATGTCCGCTGGAAACCTGTCCGGTCGGCCGTACACACGACCGAACATGTCTGCTGAAACTGGTCAGTGGAACAGTTTCAGCAGACATGTTCGGTCGTCTGTACGAGGCCGTAGAGGAAAGCTGGCCTGGTGGAGCCAGATAAGGGCTCGGCAGTGTTCCCCTCTAAATGCTACATTGAGAAGGCAAGGTGTGCAGCAGAAAAAGGTGTTGCAGAAAGAATCAGCATGTTGCTTCACATGCAGCTGAGCAAGGTGTATGGCTTACTTCTAAGCCGTGGTTCTGCCTTAATGTTGAATTCACATGACTGGCCTTGCCTGTTCCCCGGTATTAGTGAGCGCATACACGAGGAAGGTACCCCCACGTGCAGGGCATGTAGGCCACACCCACATGCGGGCAGCAGCAAGTGCACAGATCCGAACACACAGGGGTGGATTTTCTAATAGCAAAAAAAATTAGGCAAGCAGACCAAGATTAACATATTCCTATGCCTTTCTTCTTCTTCATTATAACATCAGATATAGTAGACTCCCATACCATACCAACACTTGGTTGCTACCTAAGCTTCTCTATATTCTCTAAAGGATACGATATTCCCGCTTCTCAATTTATTAGGCTGGATTAGAGCTACACGTTTAGAGAATGCATCCTACTAAAACTGTTAGTCTATAGATATTTCATCCAACTGAAGATTGCCCTGGTTAAACAATGAAGCAATTATAATAAAGATATATGGGGGGATGTTTATTACTGTTAATTCAGTTACAGTGGAACCTTGGATTGCGAGTAACGAGGATAACGAGCATTTCGCAATACAAGCACTGTATTTAAAAAAAATCCTAACTCGGTTTGCAAGTGTTGTCTTGCAACACGAGCAGGATTAAAGCCAAAGTGGTGTGCAGTACCGCGTTTGGCCTGAGGTGGGGGGCGCCAGAGCCGAACAGCGCCAATCGGAGCCGATCAGTGCCGTTCTGAGCCGTTCAGAAATGCTCGGAAAGATTTGAAAATGCTCTGTTCCCGAGCCTTTCCAAGGTTTGCCGAGGTCAGCCGAGCTGTCCTCTGGCCTTTCCGTGTGTTTTCGAGGCTCTCAGGCGCCCCCCCCCCCCACCTCTGGCCACATGCAGTATTGCATGCCATTGAAGTCAATGCGGAACAAATTATTTTAGTTTCCATTGACTTCAATGGGGAAGCTCGCTTTGATATGCGAGTACTTTGGATTACGAGCATTTTCCTGGAACGGATTATGCTCGTAATCCGAGGTTCCACTTTACTATGTTTCCCTACATGAGATACCAAGAGAGGAAATGGATAGCCACACTCCAATAACCAAAAAGGTTGTCTTTTTATTCAAACGAACAGCAAATACATCACTTCACAAGGTCGCAGCAAAGGAACAGGGGAACAGCCGACGCGTTTCGCACTGAGCTAGTGCTTAATCATGGCTAGCTAGCATCTCTAGCCATGATTAAGCACTAGCTCAGTGCGAAACGTGTCGGCTGTTCCCCTGTTCCTTTGCTGTGACCTTGTGAAGTGATGTATTTGCTGTTCGTTTGAATAAAAAGACAACCTTTTTGGTTATTGGAGTGTGGCTATCCATTTCCTCTCTTCGTATCTCATGCATGGTCAGTGCATTGCCAGCACCCACGGTATCCTGAGTCAGTCTACTCTACATAGCGACCCACCTGGAGCGGTGATCCTCTTTTTTCTATGTTTCCCTACATATTGATTTATCCATCTATTGTACTACCTTCTTTGCAGGGGTATGCGCCCCATTTGACATCTTCATAATTGTGCTGATACGATTATATGGTTAACACCTTTGTATTTCCTTGAAAATTTTATTTCTTGAAAAAAAAAGGCAAATAGAGTGTGCACTTTGCAAAGTGCAGTTGCTCCAAAGCTTAGTAAAGAAGGCAAGTCTTCGCTTTGCAAAGAGTAAGTATCCAATCACATGCAAGAAAAAAAAGTGCACAGTCTATTTGCCTTTAGTAAATCAACCCCACAGTGTCTGTTTTCGGATCTGCACAATTGACCGGATTCAGTGCCTGTCTAAATGAACACATTGGCCCGGATTCAAAGAGAATTGCGCTTTTTTTGTGGAGACGCAGGGCAACGATTTTGCCCTGCGCCCCCGCAAATTTTTCCTCCGCTGCCCTCGATTCACAGAGCAGTAGCTCCGTAAATTGCGAGGGCGCGCCGGCAAAATTGCCCGGCGCTAGAGCACGCAATTTAAATGATCCCGTAGGGGGCGGGAATCATTTAAATTAGGCGTGCTCCCGCGCCGAGCGTAGAGCGCATGCTCCGTCGGGAAACTTTCCCGACGTGCATTGCGGCAAATGACGTCGCAAGGACGTCATTTGCTTCACGAATCACTTACGCAAACGACGTAACATTCAAATATCGCGATGCAGGAACGACGGGTATCCTTTAGCATTGGCTTCCCCTACTATTAGAAGGGGCAGCCTTACGCTAAACACGCCATACGGAAACAACGTAACTTGTGTACGCAGGGCTCGCGCAACATTGTGAATCGGTGTTAGTATGCAATTTGCATACTATACACTGAGCACAATGGGAGCGCCCCCTAGCGAGCATCGCAAGAATGCAGCCTAAGGCCTGGTACACACGATAGAATCCATCCGCTTGAATTTATCCGCGGATCGGTTTCAGCGGATCGGCGGATTTATCTGTTGGTCCACTGGCTTGTACACACCAGCGGATAAAAATCCCCTCGGACCAGAACGTGTTCAACGTAAACCACGTAAGACGTCACTATAAAGGGGAAGACCAAAGTCAACGGCGCCGCCCTCTGTTCCGCTTTTGCTAGTTCCGTGTTACCGCGTGCTAGTGAAGGTTTGGTTAGAGCCGATTCGTGCTTTTCAGTCTCCGCGTTTTAACAGGTGGTATTCTCGGGTTCAGTGCGTTTGCTTGCAGGATCGTAGTTGGCTTTCAGGTACAGGCTTTCAGCACGTTTCTGTTTGTTCAGTTGCGTCCTGTCCGCTCGTATCTGTTTGTCGCGCGTTCTTTGCAGGTTGTGCTGGATTTGCGAGTGCTTTCTGTTGGAGTGTGTTCTTGACTGACCAGCCGGCCGGTTTGAAGCCATGATGGAGCAGCAGCGTCGATTCTCGCGAATTGGTGCTGGTTATGGGTTTGCTTATGGACATGCTCAGCGAATCAGTTGTTTGGCCAGGAACAGTGGGAGGAGGCGTTTCTGGGCCAAGAATTGGTTGCGCCAGCGTGACCAGTTTTCTCATATGCCTCTGCTTAGGGAACTCCAGGAGAATAATCCTAATGACTTTAGGAATTTTCTCCACATGACGGACCCCGTATTCAACCGTCTGCTGGATCTTCTGTCCCCCTATATCACGAGGCAGGACACTGTGATGCGCCAAGCCATCACGGCCGAGCAGAGGCTTATTGCCACGTTGCGGTACCTGGCGACTGGGAGGAGCCTGCAGGACCTCAAGTTCTCGACAGGCATCTCTCCCCAGGCGCTTGGGGTCATCATACCGGAGACGTGTACTGCCATCATACATGTTCTGAAGGAGGAGTATATTAAGGTAAGTTCCCTCATTTTAACATCACAATGTTTTTTCTAAAAATGTGTGCGAAAGTCTAATCTTTTTTTCTTCCCTAATAACCATGAGATTGTAATCTGCTGTGTGTTGGATGTTCCCTTTTCTCCCCATGCATGTTGTTAACCTTTCCATGTTCATATTTTTGGCCTACCTGCATATTTTGACCTTACCCACCATAAACCTGTCCAGCATGCTATCCTAGGCCCAAACACACCTAGCCAATTTTTTGGTGATTTTTTGGCTAATCTATTGTAGTTCTGCCCCCCCCCCCTCCTCCCCCCCGAAAATTGTTTCTTGCTCTATCATCAGAGGGATGTGGAGTCTGATAATTAAGTGGGCCTATATTTTTGAACAGAAATACTCACTTCACAATGCTTGTAGGAAATGTGAATCCTGTTGTTGATGTTGCACAATGATGGTTTTTGTATTTTGTTTGCAATGTTTATCTGACAAAGTACTAATAATTTTTATTTTGTTTGTCCCCACAGCTACCCTCCACACCACAGGAATGGCAGTCTGTGGCTTCCCAATTTGCCCAGCGTTGTGATTTTCCGAACTGCGGTGGAGCAATAGATGGGAAGCACGTCCGCATTGTGCCCCCACCCCACTCGGGGTCCTACTATTTTAACTACAAAGGTTTTCATAGTATCGTGTTGATGGCGGTGGTGTCGGCACAGTATGAGTTTCTATATGTGGACGTGGGGAAGAACGGCCGGCTGTCTGATGGGGGAGTGTTCGCACGGACTGAATTCTACGATCGTCTACAAACTGGTGGTGTGGCATTGCCACCAGATGAAGATAATGTGGAAGGACTTCCGTTTGTGTTCCTAGTGGACGAAGCTTTCGGGCTTGGACCTCACCTCATGCGGCCTTTTCCCCAGAGGACCCTCACCTCAGAGAGGAGGGTGTTCAATTATCGGTTGGCCAGGGCTCGGAGGGTAGTCGAGAATGCCTTTGGGATCCTCTCCAACCGGTTCCGCCTGTTCCTGACAGCGATACACTTGGCGGAATATAAATTGAACACCATTGTATTTGCCTGCTGCATTTTGCACAACTTTTTATGCAGGCACTCCCAGACGTACCTACCCGACAGCGTTTCTGAGGCAAGACTACCCTCAGATACCCTTCCTGGGCTGGACACTGGTCGCGCTGGCTTGGCCACCCAATCAGCTTGTGAGGTACGCGACAAATATGTTGAGTACTTCATGGGTCGGGGGGCCATTGCTATGCCAGATCATATTTCTTTCAAATTCGGCCCCCAAAAGAAAGAAATATTCACATAAGTAATAAATAATTTGACCATTGGACTTTATACAGTTGTTTGTCATTATTGCTTTTTCTCTTTGTATCTGTCTTCCTGCTTCTGACCAAAAATAGTGCAGTTCTAGTGCCAAATGTATGGTTCAGGTTTTAGTAAGTAAACACAATCGCACATTATTCACTCATCTCCAAACTGGGTATTCAGCATATAAAGAATCAAGCCACTCATTTTTCGGATTTTGGCAAAGCTTTTTTTATTTAAAGCTTTTTCATTATCCTTTATTTGTATATCTTTTTTTTAATAAACATGTCAATATTTAGTTTTTGCGAGGCGATTTTTTGGGGGTTTTGTGTGTTTTTTCAAAAACATTTTTGTTCTATTTTTTTTTTGGTCCAAAAAATGTATTTACAAGTATTTTTGGTTCACAAACAATGTAGTACAATTGTACCATTTTTCCCAAAAAACTGTTATTTTCAAAATGTAGACTTCACCAAATTTTTATTTTGTCTTATTTTTTAATAATTTTGTTTCCCAAAATTTTTCGTTGATTTTTTATCTCGTTATTTTTACTATAATTTTTTTTTAGTTTTTTTGGGTAAAATATCTAAAAAAAAATTAGGATCGATTTGTTCCAAAATGTTAAAATATTTTTAATATTTTTATTTTACAATAGAGCTAAAAAAAAATTGGATATATTTGTTACCAAATAATTTTTTTTTTAGTATTTTTTTTTTTTTTTTAGTATTTTTTTTTTTTTTTTAGTATTTTTTTTTTTTTAATTTTTTTCGTTTTTTTCTGGCTTTTTGATTGCAAGCCATTTTTTTGGGGAAAAAGGATAAAATGTAAGCAAAAGTTCAAAGACAAATGTGTCACTTTTACATTCACAATAACAGTCATGGTGTGAGTTCACACCGGAACACGCCAAAATTTGAAGATGCACACATTGGGCCAGATTCAAGAAGCACTTGCGCCCGCGCAACCTTACTTGCTCCGGTGTAACGAGTGCTCCTGATTCAGGAACCTCGTTACACCGACTGCAGCCTAGGATGTGACAGACATAAGCCTCCTTATGCCTTCACATCCCAGGCTGCATTCTTGCGTTGGCCGCTAGGGGGCGCGGCCATTGTGATCGGCGTATAGTATGCAAATTGCATACTACCACCGATTCACAAAAGTTGCGCGGGCCCTGCGCACGCAAGGTACGGAGGTACGGAGTTTCCGTACGGCGACTTTAGCATAAGGCTGCTCCTGCTAATAGCAGGGGCAACCAATGCTAAAGTATAGCTGCGCTTCCCGCTCGTGAAATTTAAATTTCACGTCGTTTACGTAAGTGAACCGTGAATGGCGCTGGACGCCATTCACGTTTACTTAGAAGCAAATGACGTCCTTGCGACGTCATTTGCCGCAATGCACGTCGGGAAAGTTTCCCGACGGAGCATGCGCTGTTCGCTTGGCGCGGGAGCGCGCCTAATTTAAATGATTCCCGCCCCCGGCGGGATCATTTACATTAGGCAGCCTTACGCCCGGCTGTTTAGCATATCGCCCGCGCAATTTACGGAGCAACTGCTCCGTGAATCGCGGGCAAAACGCAATATTTGCGTGGGCGCAGAGAAAAATATTTGCTCTTTGCCCACGCAAATATTGCTCGGATCTACCTGAATCTGGGCCATTCAGTGTAATTCGCCAAATGTCAGTTCTTCAACATAGAAACACAGACAAATGGCAACAGGTGCTATCTGCCATCATGGGTGATCAATGTCTGTGTTTTGTGGGAGCAAACCCTTCCTCGAAAACTACTTGAGAATCGAGGAGGGGGTTGTACCCACAAAGCACAGATAATCGATATTCTGTGATGGCAGATAGCACATGTTGACACACTGGGCCAGATTCATGAAGCACTTACACCGTTTTTTTGGTAGATGCGCGGCGTAAGTGCAGATTTGCACCGGCGGATCCCTGCACCGTACCCAGAGAACCAGATTACGCCTCCAAATAGACTTCATCGCCTCGGTGTAACCTTTCCACGCCGGCGCGGCGTTGGCGCAGATTTACGCTGGTCGGATCTGGCGCGGCCATGGTTTTTGTGTTTTAAATATGCAAATGAGGTTGTTGGGCCGATTCATCAACTTAAGCTTGACCGGCGCAGGCTACTCCCGGTGAGCGGAGCTGAAATTTCCGGCGCCAAGTTACACCTCATAAAAGCAGGGTTAACTTTGCACCAGACTTGCACAGGTCAGCTGGAGAGCAGCTAAAGCAGCAGCGTTACAAACGAACTGAGCAACAACACTTGCTGGACAACACATCTGTGTGCCAACATGCCAGGGGCACCTGTGGTCTTTGCACTATTGCGTCAAAGGGCACGTAGGAGGGCACGGGAGAGGATCTTCCGCCCGCGCATTAACGTCTTTGACATGGGGAAGTGGAGGTGTATCGCACCTACAGGTTCAGCCGTGAAGTCATCCTGGAATTAACCAGCATCCTGCAGGATGACCTCACCAGCCATAACTGCCCCACCACAATGCAAACGACCTAGCTTGGAAAAAAAAAGCTTAAGTACATTTGCACCTGCAGGGCGGAAGTCTGGGCTGATTTATGGACTGGGCATTGGTAGTGGACCGGCGTAGCTCAGGGATCACGCCAGGACGCAGTTCTAAACATGTGCAGATTGGGGCATTTACCCCTGGATGTCACTGAGCATGTGCGGTCTAAGATGCGCCCCGGCGTGACCCCTGCGCCACGGTCGGCACTTCATTAGCATAGGGTGACTCCCAGTTGGCCTTACCCCGCCTTACGCCGTCTAAAATCCGCCCCGCTGGGGCATCGTAGACAAAAAAAGTTTCTTGAATCACCTAACTGCCTCTCCGCGCTGGACCGGTGTAGTCTAAAAATGATGCACCACGCCGGTGCAAATCTGCAGCATTGTTCATGAATCTGGCCCACTGTGTGTGCATCTTCAAATTTTGGCGTATTGCTGAGTATAAAATTTAAAATGGTTGGGGGATGGGCGGGGGGGGGGGGTGTTCAGTCTTTGACACGGCCCATCATGTCAATGATATTTTTATAGTTTTGTTCTATAACCAGCATTCTTTGCCGCATATTGTCCAGCTCTGTGCAGCACTCCACAATTACATTTTTCACATTCTGTTCCATGAGAACCATCCGTTGCCGCATATTGTCCATTTCAGTGCTGCACTCCATAACTTGCTGGATAATTATTCCAGCACTTGCGCGCGAAAAATGCGGAACAGCATCTTCATCCCCTACAAAATGAATCCAAAAAAAAAGAAATCAATTTTACCGGCCTATCTACATCTAGGGTTGCCACCTCATCCCTTTAAACCAGAACACATATTAATTACACAGGTTCTGTGGCTGATTAAGGTGGTAATTAAACTCACCTGGTGCCATATCTGCATTACATTAGCCACAGAACATGTGTAATCCATATGTGTTCTGGAGTAAAGGGATGAGGTGGCAACCCTATCTACATCTGTTTTGCCCTATAAAGCTGGGGTGACACTGACCTGATGGTGTGCGAATTTCCTCCTCCACCACTTCTCCATCTTCAATAACTCCTCCTTCTTTAACCACTTCCCCCTCATCCTCCACGACTCCTCCTTCTTGAACCACTTCCCCCTCATCTTCCAGCACTCCTCCTTCTTCTTCTTCCATCAATCCACCATCTTCAAATTCACAAAAATCATCTTCTTCAAATTCCTCTTCAAATTCCTCTTCATCTTCCACAACTACTAAATTCAAAATGACTCCTTCCTCCTCTCTTCCTTCCTCCTCCTCCTCCACATCCTCCTCTCTTCCTTCCTCCTCTCTTCCTTCCTCCTCTCCTTCCACATCCTCCTCTCCTTCCACATCCTCCTCCTCCTCCACATCTGCCTCCTCAAAATGCTGGCGTCTTCTTTCCCCTAAATAACACAAAAAAAAAGGCATACTCATCAGCACACAGATATTGTAGAGCAGAAATCACACACATTGCTTAGAAGGAAGAGGCTTTAATTTATTATTTTTTTGGTCTTATCCCCCCAAACCTACATTTTTGGATGACTTCTAGGCCAAGCTCTGATTCTGTCCCTTTTTAGCGAAGTGACACACATGGATGTCCCCCCCTTAAATTTTTTGATCTGAGACCATACAAATTTAAGTGTAATATTTTGGGGGAGACACAGGTGCTCTGGATTACAGATATGAAAACACCTGCTTAGTAGCACTGTTTGCATTTCCCATTCTAGAATTCGAATTTTACATAAATATATTTGTACACAATGTTTACAAACAATGTTTTTGGTCAGAGAGGCATGTCCAGGTGTGTTGTTCCTGGGCCAACATCGTATTTGGGAGAAACAATCTGATGTGAACGATGTTTCCTATTAACACTCGTTGCCCAAGCAAATTTTTTGGCAAAAAAAACTTCTATTTCAACATGTGTTCAGAAGTACAACCAGGCCAAGGAGACAGATGTAGAAATGTACCTGACCAAACATTAACTAATAAAATTGTCCCGTCCCCCCCCAAAAAAAAATAACTTACTTTTCTTGGTGATTTTTTTTATTTTCTTGAACTGATGTGGCTCCCGCAGTTTCAAGTCGGACCACCGCTTCCGTAGCTGCTCTTTGGACCTGGTGACACCGAACATCCTCTTCATTCTCCTTGTCACCATGTCCATAATTTTCCCCTTTCTGCGGTTTGGGGTCTTGTATGGGCCATATTGCCCATCATAGTCCTTCCTCCGCATTATTTCTACCAGCTCCACCATTTCGGCAAAAGCCATATTAGTGGCCTTATACCGTTTTGGCCTGGATCACGACGTTCCTGCCTCTGTCACTTTACTTGCGGCCTGAGAGCTTCGTGCACGCTCGTGTGACATCGCCATCTTTCCTTCCCACAGAGATTAGGGGCGTGGAAAAGAGGAAATGTCCCATCATGGGCGGGGACGAGGGCGGCGTTTCATGCATACGCAAAGTGTAGAGAATGAATAAGACGTGAGTACGTAGGTTACGTGGAGATTATTCGCTCGTTTTACAGAAGTTACATAGTTAACGCCATATTTTTGGAGTTAACATTGATTAGGGGCCATGGCAAAGGTGACGGAGGCGGCGTGTCACGCACACGTGGAGTGTATTAAATGGAACCTACGTGATTACGTAGGTTACGCAGAGATTATTTGAACATTTGACAGAAGTTACATAGTTAACGCCATATTTTTGGAGTTAACATTGATTAGGGGGCATGGCAAAGGTGACGGAGGCGGCGTGTCACGCACACGCGGAGTGTATTAAAGGGAACCTACGTGATTATGTAGGTTACGCGGAGATTATTTGAACATTTGACAGAAGTTACATAGTTAACGCCATATTTTTGGAGTTAACATTGATTAGGGGGCATGGCAAAGGTGACGGAGGCGGCGTGTCACACACACGCGGAGTGTATTAAGGGGAACCTACGTGATTACGTAGGTTACGCGGAGATTATTACAGCGTGCTTAAGGAGGAGCTAGAGAGACTAATAAGGTAAGAAATTACAACATGGGATCAGCAGAGGCCTATAAACTGGAGAGACATGGGATTGGGGTTTTGTCTCTTGTTTGCACCCTTTTAACGCTACTTATGTTTCTTGTGTACCAAAATGGTATTTTGTTCTCCCAATGCTTTGACACATCACTAAATCTAGATGTTAGGAATGCTCTACCTAATTTTACTTTTTGCCAGGTGTATTGTGATCATGCAAGTATTGTTATGTGTTGGTTGGACAGAGGTAATTAGGAAGTGTATTTATATGTCAGGAATGCTAAGGGGCATGCTATGTACACATGAAATAGTGCCTTGATGAATGGTCAAATTATTAATAATTGGGGATGGTTAGAGATCCCACGTATTTTGAGAAATGTAATCAAAAAGGGTCTGCATGTGAACTCATTTTTTGGAACAACAATGGGGCAGAGCTGGCCAGCATTTTAGCTGCAGGAGACACTGTGTTTGCATAGTAGCTGATAAATCTGGGGCCACATATTCTGACAATGTGAATGCTGAGCCTTTTTTAACGCTTTTTTCTTTTGGTTTTAACAGTGTTAAGTTTGAAAGATTTACAAAGCCCGAACTTAAAAAGATGGACCATATTGTAGGCAAGGAGAACATTAGCAGACTGATCGAAAAATTCCGGGAAATGCCCATACTATGGGATTCTAAACACCCCCACTATTATAAACGGAACCGACGAACGGCAGCACTTGCCCAGATTGCTACATATATGCAGACATGGGTTCTGCACAGGCGAGATAGTCAAGGACAAAATGAACAACCTGAGGGCCGCATACCGCAAAAAAAAAAAGAGAACTACATGACCAAAGATCAGGAGCAGCAGCAAGCGAGTCCACGGAGCCCAGTCTGTGGTACTACAAAGAGATGGAGTTTTTAGGTGATCAAATAGAGGGCCGGCAATCAATGTCAAGCCTTCCTTCCAGCCGGCATCGCAGCAGACCTTCCAGGGATCCCCACAACCCTGATGAGTACGGTGAGGGGCTGGCTGACATACAGCCAAATCTGCGACTCTCCACTTCTGAGGTAGAGTATTTTTCAACATATTTTGTGGCTGCTAATTCTTGTTTGTTTATTGAGTTGATATTGTAATCCCAAAAAACAAGATGTGAAAGAAAAGTCGTGGGCATAAAAATAGGGGTCAGGGATGCCAAGTGCAGGGATCAGAAGGAGAGTCTATTCAAGTTTAAAGTAAGAAAAAACAAACCAGTCTAGAGCATGAAAATGTGTGTGATTTGCTTGTGCTAAATTTAACATGTCCCTTTTTTTGACACAGGAAGAAGAGAGCAGCCAGGAGTTGTCAGCTCCTGATACTGAGCTCCATGTCAGCCAGGAGGAAGGGGTCAGTGGCAGCCAGGAGGAGGAGGCCGGGCCCAGTAGAAGTCAGCAGGGCCCCAGGCCCAGGGTCAGCACCACCAGGCAAGCCCCTCCCCCCCCAGGTCAGGCAAACAGGCCTAATGAGGCGCAGGAGGGAAGTTGAGGACGCTAGCCTCGAGATGATCCGGGAGGCTAGAGCCATAATGAGGGCACCCCTCAACCCCACTGAGGCATACAGCGCCTACGTGGCGCACGAAATGTCCCAAGCGGGGGAGGCCGATCAGAGGCTTGCCAAGGACCTGTTCAACCAGGTGCTTTTATGGATGCACCAGGGCTGGCTGACCAATCAGACTGAGCTGAGTGACCCGGCCCATCCTGCCCAACACCTGCAACCTCCTCCTGCTGCCACATCATCCCCACCTGCAAGGGGCTGTGGACGGGTCCGTGGAAGATCTGCTGCAATGCAGGCTGCAAGGAAGGTTACAAGGAAGAGGAGAAGGTGATTCTCGGCCTTCCATTTGATCACCCAAAAACTGTTTTTTTTTTGGACTACCACAGCCTGGGCTCCATTGGCTCACTTGCTGCTGCTCCTGGTTTTTGTTTTTGTGGTTGTTCTTTTTAGTTCTCAGTATGTGCTCCTCAAGGTTTGCCATTTTCTCCTTGACTATGTTGCCTGTGCAGTCTGGAACACAAGTCTGCATGTATGTTGCTATCTGAGCAAGTGCTGCCGTTCTAGGTAATTTATTTTTGTTTATGGCCAAAATAAATGTTTTTTTGATTTACTGAAAAACCTTGTCTATTGTGTTTTAATACTGTGGTGATTAGGCATGAAACATTTTAAAAAATAATATGTGTCATTTACAAAGGACACCAACTCCTTGGGGGGGGGGGGTACATTTGGTGTACCAATTTGGCAAAACAAAAACGGAAAAACACACGCAAAAATAAAATGGTGACATAACTTGCCAAAAAAAAAAATATGTCATCAAAAAACAATGGTGACATAACTTGCCAAAAAAACAACCCATAAACAAAAAATATGGCTTCAAAAAACAATGGTGACATAACTTGCCAAAAAAAAAAAAAATATGGCTTCAAAAAACAATGGTGACATAACTTGCCAAAAAAAATAAAAACAAAAAATATGGCTTCAAAAAACAATGGTGACATAACTTGCCAAAAAAAAAAAAAAAATATGGCTTCAAAAAACAATGGTGACATAACTTGCCAAAAAAAAAAAATATGGCATCAAAAAACAATGGTGACATAACTTGCCAAAAAAAATAAATAAAAAAAATAAATGGCATCAAAAAACAATGGTGACATAACTTGCCAAAAAAAAAAAATTGGCTTAAAAAAACAATGATGACATAACTTGCCAAATTGTTTTAAAAAATAAATAAATAAATAAAACATCCACATTAAATACAAATAACATGACATAAACATATACATGTGGAGGACATAAAGAAAGTTACAACATCTGGATAGATAGCATCAGCAAGAGAACGGGTTTATTCTAGCAAGAGAACGCAGAAAAAAAAAGAGGCAATAAACGACACACTAGATATTTAAAATGACGAATGTGCCATATCACAAACAAACGAGAGTTTTACCTGAACGAGTGCTCCCATCCCCTTATTTTGTCAGAGCATGCGCGGGATTTTTATCCGCGGATATTGTGTACTAACCAACGGATCTGTCCGTCGGACAGATTCGCAGCGGATAGATTTGTTAGCATGTCTTAAAATTTTTATCTGCTGGAAATCGATCTGCCGGATAAATATCCGCGGAAAAATATCCGCTGGAACGTACACACCAGGGGATCTATCCGCTGAAACCGATCCGCTGAGATTTTTCAGCGGATGGATCCTCTCGTGTGTATGGGGCCTAAAATATGCGTGGCATAAGAGCCTTATGCCACGCAGATTTTAGGCTGCAGTCGGCGTTACGATGTTCCTGAATCAGGAGCATTCGTAACGCCTGAGCAAGTAAGCAATTGCGCTGTGTAACCTATGGTTATACAGGCGCAATTGCTTATTGAATCTGGGCCATTGTTTTTCCCAGAGACTATAGATAAAAGGAAAACATGCTGTGGTTCCTCCTAAATAGGTTTACAATTTTCATTGATAGACATTGGCTCCTGCTGCTGTCAATCACAGCCAGTGAGCCAATCAGAAGACAGAGGGGACGGGGCCAAGTCGCGGCTCCATATGTGAATGAACAAACAGAGCCGCAGGTCGGGAGTGCGCCTGCTTGGGTGGCCCCAGAGCAAGCTGCTTGCTGTGGGGCACTCGGCAGGAGGGAGGGGCCAGGAGCTCCGATGTGGGACCCTAAGGGTCCATTTACATTTGCTTCGGCTTCAACAAGGCTTCGGACAGGTTTTGTTAAAGTTCTCTGAACACTAGTCAAACCTCCTGAAACTAAATAAAATGGTTAACTTACAGTCCTGTTTTCACCTTGCTTTTGCTTTGCTTTGCTTTGGCTTTGCTTCAAAAATTATACCCCATTTAGCTTCAGTGGTGCTTCAAAGTATCTTCAAAGCCTCCATAGAGGTGTAGCAAGGTGCTAGGCCTCCTTTGATCTAATGAAAACCTGCAGGGCCAGGGATAGCTGATATTCTTCTGTACAGTATATGGTGGGTTGCATAGCATATTGGGTGTAATGCAAGGTAGATTGATTGGGCGCCGGACACTTTCTTAAAAAAAAAAAAAAGGACTTTAATTACCCTTTAACCACTTAAGCCCCTGACCATTTGTCTTGTTAAAGACCGGCCACTTTTTGCGATTCGGCACTGCGTCGTTTTAACTGACAATTGCGTGGTCCTGCGACGTGGCTCCCAAACAAAATTGGCATCTTTTTTTCCCCCCACAAATAGAGCTTTCTTTTGGTGGTATTTGATCACCTCAAAAATAGAGCGACAATTTTGAAAAAAAAAAAAAATATTTTTTACTTTTTTCTATAATAAATATCCCCAAAAAATATATATATATAAAAAAAAACATTTTTTTCCTCGGTTTAGGCCGATGTGCATTCTTCTACATATTTTTGATAAAAAAAAACGCAATAAGCGTTTATTGATTGATTTGAGCAAACGTTATAGCTTCTACAAAATAGGGGATAGTTTTATGGCATTTTTCTTAATATTTTTTTTTACTAGCGATCAGCGATTTTTATTGTGACTGCGACATTACGGCGGACACTTTTGACACCATTATGAGACCATTGTAATTTTTACAGCGATCAGTGATATAAAAATGCACTGATTACTGTAAAAATTACATTGGCAGTGAAGGGGTTAACCTGTAGGGGGCGCTGAAGGGGTTAAGTGTGTCCTATGGAGTGCATGTAACTGTTAGGGGGTGTGGCTTGTCGTGACACGTCACTGATTGTTGTTCCCGATGACAGGGAACACGATCAGTGACACCTAAGCAGAACAGGGAGATGATGTGTTTACATCTCCTTGTACTTCAGCTCTGTGACCCGATCGCGGGACACTGGCGGCGATCGGGCCCGTGAGTTCCACGGGCGCGGTCACGGAGCTCACGGCAAGGTCGCGAGCGCACGGCTCGCAAATTAAAGGGGACGTACCTGTACGCCCATTTGCACATTCTGTCAACGTACATCATCGGTTAATACAGTTGGCTAGGAGGTGACAAATTGCTTCTGAGCCTCCTGCCAAATGCCTTTGAAAAGCAATCCACAGCAGATTGCTATTTAGAGGGGCTGTAATGATGGCTGCAAGTGTAAATAAGCCCTAAAACTTGCCCACTTCTCATGTCTTAGGCCCCGTACACACGACCGAGTTTCTGGGCAGAATTCAGCCAGAAACTCGATCGGAGCCGTATTCTGCCGAGAAACCCGGTCATCTGTACACTTTCGGCCGAGAAAACCGACGAGGATCTCGTCGGGCCAAATAGAGAACATGTTCTCTATTTCCTCGTTAGTCAATGAGGAAACTTGGCTCGCCGAGATCCTCGGACGGCTTCACAAGGAACTCGACGAGCAAAACGATGTGTTTTGCCCGTCGAGTTTCTCGGACGTGTTTACGGGGCCTCACCCATACATTACTACAAGTAGGTTTTCTGCTCCCCCTCCCAGTGTTATTTCACATGTCCGGTATACCTCTGTTAGGAAATGTTCTGCTTCGCATGCAACAACATGACTATTGTATAACAGATGTCCCCATTGCTGCTAAACCCATCCTTCTACTCCACCTTATATTTTAACTTGAATAACGAGACCACCACATTATTTTGGAGTAAACTTAGGCCGTAGCAGCCTCCTTTATTTTAACCACTTGCCGACCGCCGCATGTATATGTACGTCCACAGAATGGCACGTACAGGCATATGGGCGTACATGTACATGGTCGGATACCCGCGGGGAGCGATCCGGGACGACGGCACGGCTATTCGTTTATAGCCGCTCCGCCGCGATCGCTCCCCGCAGCTGAAGAACGGGGAGAGCCGTATGTAAACACGGCTTCCCCGTGCTTCACTATGGCGGCTGCATCGATCGAGTGATCCCTTTTATAGGGAGACTCGATCGATGACGTCAGTCCTACAGCCACACCCCCCTACAGTTGTAAACACACACTAGGTGAACCCTAACTCCTACAGCGCCCCCTGTGGTTAACTCCCAAACTGCAACTGTCATTTTCACAATAAACAATGCAATTTAAATGCATTTTTTGCTGTGAAAATGACAATGGTCCCAAAAATGTGTCAAAATTGTCCGAAGTGTCCGCCATAATGTCACAGTCACGAAAAAAACGCTGATCGCCGCCATTAGTAGTAAAAAAATTTTTTTTATAAAAATGCAATAAAACTAGCCCCTATTTTGTAAACACTATAAATTTTGCGCAAACCAAGCGATAAACGCTTATTGCGATTTTTTTTACCAAAAATAGGTAGAAGAATACGTATCGGCCTAAACTGAGGAAAAAAAATGTATATATGTTTTTGGGGGATATTTATTATAGCAAAAAGTAAAAAATATAGAATTTTTTTCAAAATTGTCGCTCTATTTTTGTTTATAGCGCAAAAAATAAAAACCGCAGAGGTGATCAAATACCACCAAAAGAAAGCTCTATTTGGTGGGGAAAAAAGGACGCCAATTTTGTTTGTGGGCCACGTCGCACGACCGTGCAATTGTCTGTTAAAGCGACACAGTGCCGAATCGCAAAACCTGGCCTGGGCATTTAGCAACAAAATGGTCCGGGGCTTAAGTGGTTAAAATAACTTTTTCTAAATATTCAAATTTAAATTAACACATAACATAAAATTTTCTCAGAAAACAATCCCATCAGTATACTCGCGCTGGTCTTTGCAGGAACCACCAGCTTGTAACATCTGGCACTGCAGTACCTCACCCTCTGATCGTAGGCCTCAAGCCGACAAGCTGGCTCAGAGATGACCACTGACCGCAGTGCCTCCATTAACATAATATTCCAGCTACACTTCGGTTAACTGAAACTACCACCCTCAGGACCCGTACCACCAGGGCCGGCGCTAGGCATAGGCAAGTCAGGCGGCTGCCTAGAGCGCCAGGGTGGGGGGAGCGGCAAAATCCGGATCCCCAGCCACTCGCTGGGGATTCGGAGTATAAGTATTGAAATACCTCCGGGATCCGCATTTTTTAAAAACATGCCTTATGGCGCCTGCCGCCAGGCTAGGGGGTGGTTGCGGCTGTGAAGACATCACTTTATCCCCAGCCTGCAGTGCCACCGTAGCAAGAAGATGAGGGGATTGAGCCGTGACATGGAGCAGCCGCCGGAAGTGCTGCATGATTGATGGAAGCCCTGCAAGTGAGTCCAGGCTTGCCGCGATGTCCGATCCCCGCCTCCTCCTCCTCCTGGTTGCTCGGGGATCTGTTATGAGAGGAGTGGACAGACAGGCAGCAGCGCCGTTCACTGCCGCTGGCTCAGGTACATAGTGATAGTAGAAGCAGGAGGCAGCACGCTCAGTGCTGCATCCTGCACCTAGGAAGTTTGCTTTCAAGTTTATAGTGCCTTGCATTGTGTACAGAGGGGGAAAAGATATATGTGTGTGTGTGGGGAGGGGGGGGGGGAAATGTGCAGGGGTTACAGAGGGGGGACTGGTGTGTGTATGGGGGGGGCAGATGTGTGGGGGTTACAGAGGGGGGACTGGTGTGTGTGGGGGGGGCATATGTGCGGGGGTTACAGACGGGGGACTGGTGTGTGTGTATGTGGTGGGGCAGATGTGTGGGGGTTACAGAGGGGGGACTGGTGTGTGTGTGTGTGTGGGGGGGGGGGAGATGTGCAGGGGTTACAGAGGGGGAACTGGGGTGTGTGTGTGTGGGGGGGGGAGATGTGCGGAGGTTACAGAGGGGGAACTGGTGTGTGTGTGTGTGTGTGGGGGGGGGGGGCAGATATGCGGGGGGGCAGAGGGGGAACTGATGTGTGTGGGGGCAGATGTGCAGGGGGGTACATATAGGAACTGATATGTGTGGGGGGGGATTTAAGGGGAACAAAGGTGGGGGGTGCAGAGGGGAATGGTCAGGCTGATACAGTGATGGGGTGATCTGAGGTGTGAAGATGGAAGAATTGTGATGATCTGAGGTGTGGAGGTTCAAATCCACTTTTGTAAAATAGATAAATAAATGCAGATCTTTTTGCAGGTCAAAAAATGTGCATTATTGTTTTTACTAGGAGCTTGTAAAGCATTGTCAGTGTATCTGTCGCTCGTACAGACAGGCAGTTACACAGTTAGCCTCTCTGTATACTGCTCTAGCCTGTGGACCACAGCTGGCATGAGGAAGTGAGCCGAATCCATCCTCTAGTTGTCTTTGGGCCAGGTCCAGGGGCACAGGTGCAGGCATGTAGACCACGGCTGAAGTATAGGTGAAGAGGCACCGCAAAAAATCTCATTGGGTGGAGAAGCGAATGGGGGGGGCGGCAAAAATCCTTGCACCAGCCCTGCGTACCACCGATAGGTTCTGAACTCCTTCTTTGAGGTATCTTCATTCCCCCGCAAAGACCAACACCCACCACTGCCACGACTACATGCTCAGCGCCACCTGCATAAAGAAAAAGGAGAAAGCATAAACACAAACCAACCACCAGAAACAAATCACCAAGCCAAAAAGGGAGGGTGGGTGGGAACTTTCCTAATGCCGTGTTAACTCGGGGGAGGGGCCGATTCTATTTAATACCTGCTGTCCCCTCCCCGCTGCCCTCTTATCCAATCCCTTCCCCACTACTAAACACTGTGTCCCTGTTAACCCTGTCATGTCCGGCCCTCCGCTCACTGCATTCTTTTGTTCTTTTGCTCCGGGCCTTTCTTACTGGAGGAAGAGGACATAGAAAGGAGTTATTTTTTCTCATTTACCCCCACGTAACTTCTCACTGTAATATGAAAATATGTTTTAGAGTAATAAAATAGCATTTGAAAAGTATTGCTGATGTACTGTAAAACCATAAAATTATGCACATGTACAGTATAACAATTGATTTTATTGTCTTCAGCTTCTTTAACTGCTTGCCGACCAGCCGTTATACGGCGGCAGGTCGGCTCTGCTGGGCGAGAGCACGTAGCTATACGTCATCTCGCCGAGCAGCCAATAGGGGCGCGCACGCCCCTGGAGGCGAACGCGCGCCCCCTGTTCGCTCCTGACTCCCCCGCGCATGCCTGGCTGGCGCGATCGGCGCCGGGCACCCGCGATCGCTCGTTACAGAGCAAGAACCGGGAGCAGTGTGTGTAAACACACAGCTCCCAGTCCTGTCAGGGGAGAAATGCCTGAACAGCGATCAGTTATGTATGTATGAACAGCGATCAGTTATTTCCCCTACTGAATCCACCCCCCTACAGTTAGAACACACCCAGGGAACATACTTAACCCCTCCCCCCCTAGTGTTAACCCCTTCCCTGCCAGTGGTATTTTTATAGTAATCAATGCATTTTTATAGCACTGATCGCTATAAAAATGCCAATGGTCCCAAAAATGTGTCAAAAGTGTCCGAAGTGTCCGCCATAATGTTGCAATACCGAAAAAAAATCGCTGATCGCCGCCATTACTAGTAAAAAAAATATGTTAATAAAAATGCCATAAAACGACCCCCTATTTTGTAAACGCTATAACTTTTGCGCAAACCAATCAATAAACGCTTTTTTTTTTTACGAAAAATATGTAGAAGAATACGTATTGGCCTAAACGGAGGAAAAAAATATTTTTTTTATATATTTTTGGGGGATATTTTTTATGGTAAAAAGTAAAAAATATTTTTTTTTTTTTCAAAATTGTCGCTCTATTATTGTTTATGGCGCAAAAACTCAAAACCGCAGAGGTGATCAAATACCACCAAAAGAAAGCTCTATTTGTGGGGAAAAAAGGACGCCAATTTGTCTGGGAGCCACGTCGCACGACCGTGCAATTGTCAGTTAAAGCGATGCAGTGCCGAATCGCAAAAAGTGCTCTGGTCTTTGACCAGCAATATGGTCTGGGGCTTAAGTGGTTAACTGCTTCTATGTACTGCCTAAAGAGGCCGGTCTAAGCACAGCAGCACAAAACAACCATGACTTGCTTTTCCTGATCATACAGTTCAGTGCGTTTCATGACTCGTTTACAGGCAGAGTCTCTGCAGTCCAGGTATGGCACTCCTGCATGGATTTCAATTTGTTACTTTATAGTATAGAAGTAACATGATTCTAAAGTTTTTGTTCATTTGCAAGAGCTGAGCAGCCTTTTTACCAAATGGCTGAGAATGGATCGCACGTGTGTCTCTAGAGATGTGTGTGTATACAATATGTGTGGCTTTCCACCCTTGGACTGTGTTTATCAAAGCTTAGCTTTAGGCTACATTCATACGGCCATAAAACAACACGTTTACAAGCATTTTTTATTTATGGATCTGAACGCAGTTGCATTGTTTTCAATGGAGACAGACAGATCCATAAACATAGGTGTGTGCACCCCAAATGTATTAAAACATGGACAGTGTCAGTAGAGCAGTGGACTAGTCAGTAGAGCAGAGGTTGGTGTCAGGGACGTGGACAGTGTCAGTAGAGCAGTGGACTTGTCAGTAGAGCAGAGGTTGGTGTCAGGGACGTGGACAGTGTCAGTAGCTTTTTATTTTTATTATTTTAATCTTTTTATTTAAAAATAAATACATTTAGGAGCCCCATTCGGGGGGCATTGGTGCCATATTAGCAAGGGGAATCTGCACCTCAAGTGGTGATTAGGGTGTGCCCAGGCACACCCGGAACACCCCCTGCACACACCTATGTCCATAAACATGCACTACCTTCAGATCTGTAACACAAAATTCAAAAATATGCATCTAAGGACAATTGCTAATGCATGTATACTATTAGGTAGATTCAGGTAGATTGGAATATCTTTAGGGCAGCCTAGCTTAGCCTGTTTAGGCTACACCGCCGTAAATTAAAGCAGGAGTTCTCCCATAAATGTTTTTTTACCCTTAGATTGATGCTCATTTAGTCTAGGGGAATGGGCTAGTTGTTTTAAAATCCGAGCAGTACTTACCGTTGTAGAGGGCGATCTTCTCCGCCACTTCCGGGTATGGGTCTTCGGGACTGGGCGTTCCTTCTTGATTGACAGTCTTCCGACAGGCTTCCGAAAGGCTTACGACGGTCGCATCCATCGCGTCACGAGTAGCCGAAAGGAGCCGAACATCGGTGCGGCTCTATACTGCGCCTGCGCACCGACGATCGGCTACTTTCGGAAAATCGTGACGCGATGGATGCGACCGTTGGAAGCCTGTCGGAAGACTGTCAATCAAGAAGGAACGCCCAGTCCCGCAGCCCATACCCGGAAGTGGCGGAGAAGATCGCTCTCTAAAAAGGTAAGTACAGCTTCGATTTTAAAACAACTAGCCCATTACCCTAGACTAAATGAGCATCCATCTAAGGGTAAAAATAGCAATTTACCGGTGAACCTCCGCTTTAACTAGGCTAGTAGTGATTTTCAATCTACTTACTGGCTAATCTACGGGGGCGTAGCCTCAAACGAGCGGGCGTAAGGGAGCCTAATTCAAATGACTTGGAGGGGGGCGTGTACCATGGTAATGAGGCTTGACCTCACGTTTTTGAAGTTTTTTTACACTGCGCATGCTGCGGGCGACTACATTTCCCAGTGCGCATTGCGGCTAAGTACGCCGTACGGCCTATTGATTTCGACGTGGACGTAAACAACGTAAATCCCGATTCGCGGCCGACTTACGCAAACAAAGTAAAAATTTCGAATTTTGCGGCGGGAACGGCGGCCATACTTAACATTACTATTCCACTAGAGCATAGCTCTAACTTTAGGCGGCCTATCTCTTACGTAAATGGCGTAAAAGTACTGCGACGGCCTGGCGTTCGTTCGTGAATCGGCGTATCCCCTCATTTACATAATCTATGCCGGCCGCAATGGAAGCGCCATCTAGCGGCCATCAACAATATTGCAATCTAAGATAGGACGGCGCAAGCCGTCGTATCTTAGATATGTTTAAGTGTATCTCTGTTAGAGAATACGCTTAAACATAGGTCGGTGCAGATTCAGAGTTAGGTCGGCTTATCTGTAGATAAGCCGGCCTAACTCTTTCTGAATCTACCTATATGTATTCTTTTATAAAAAAAAAACTAAAAATTTAAAATAAAATTGTATGCATTTAAAACTGATCTAAAGGCAATAATCATTTACAGAGGAAGTTTTGTTACAGAAAAACATCAGTAAACTTTTACCAGCTGTATGAATGTACCCTTATGACACGTACACGCGGAATTTTCGACAACAAATGTTCGATGTGAGCTTGTTGTCGGAAAATCCGATCGTGTGTATGCTCCATCGGACATTTGTTGTCGGAATTTCCGACAACAAATGTTTGAGAGCTGGTTCTCAATTTTTCCGACAACAAAAGTTATTTTCGGAAATTCCGATCGTCTGTAGCCAATTCCAATGCACAAAAATCTTACGCATGCTTGGAATTAATTTGACGCATGGAATCATTGAACTTAATTTTTCTCGGCTCGTCGTAGTGTTGTACGTGACCACGTTCTTGACGTTCTTTTGTGTGACCGGGTGTATGCAAGACAAGTTTGAGCAAACAATACGTCTGAATTTTTTTTTTTGATGTCAGAATGTCCGATCGTGTGTACGCGGCATAAAAGTCAGGCAGTTTCAGGCATGTACATGATCTGTTTATTCTTGATTGACTTAACAGCATTGGTTTTCTTACCTGTATAGTATCAATAACAAGACTACAAAGGTAGGATGGCAGTGGCAAGCGCCAACCTGATCTGATGAAGAATGATAGTTGGATAATAGAGTGCCCTAGGTTTTTAGACTCCATGAGAGCAAAGCATAAATTATGCATATTATCTCTATTGATACGCTGCGTAATTTAAAATTTCCCGCGTCGTATCTTTGTTTTGTATCTACAAAACAAGATACGACTGCATCGGGGATCGATCCGACAGGCGTACGTCTTAGTACGCCGTCGGATCGTAGATGCATTTTTTCTGCCGGCCGCTAGGTGGCGTTTCCGTCGAATTCTGCATCGAGTATGCAAATTAGCTAGTTACGGCGATCCACGAATGTACGTCCGGCCGGCGCATTTTTTTACGTCGTTTGCGTTTGGCTTTTTTCGGCGTATAGTTACCCCTGCTATTATGAGGCGTACTCAATGTTAAGTATGGCCGTCGTTCCCGCGCCGAATTTTGAATTTTTTACTTTGTTTGCGTAAGTTCACGAATACGGCTGTACGTCATTTACGTTCACGTCAAATCCAATACGTCCTTCCGACGTAATTTGGAGCAATGCACACTGGGATATTTTACGGACGGCGCATGCGCCGTTCAAAAAAAACGTAGAAAACGCGGGGTCAAGTCAAATTTGAATAAAACACGCCCCCAACATCCCCATTTGAATTACGCGGCCTTACGCCACAACACATACGTTACGCCGCCGTAAATAAGGGCGCAAGTTCTTTCTGAATACAGAACTTGCGCCCAAAGTTACAGCGGCGTAACGTATCGGGGATACGTTACGCCAGCAGAAAGATCCACTGATCTTTCTGAATCTGGCCCATAATTTACAAACATAAGTGTAACAAACCATAATGTTATTGTACACATTGTTTACTAAAGTATAACTAAAAGCAAAACTTTTTTTTTTCACTCTTTGAATAGAGTATGGGGTTTAGAGCACTAGAACACCTGTTTTTTTATCACGGTCTGTGTCCCTGAGATTCAGCCCTGGTTCACACTGGTACCATTTATTTGACATGTCAAATCGCATGTCAAATCAGTAGCATTTTCCGGCAATGGCACCGTCATAATCGGTGCGACACCGCATCTGCGCCGCTGCACTGATTTCAAAAAGTAGTTTCTGTACTACTTTTTGCAATTATGGCACAGATGTCTCTGTAATCACGGCCGAAATTGGGACTGACAGGCGGGAGTGAAATCGTGCGAGTTCAGCTCAACTCGCACAGCTTCATTCCCTCAGCCCAGCGTGAACCTGGGCTCACAGAGATTCACGCTCTTTATCGTTCCTGTTTACCGTCACTGACTGGGACAGGGGTTATAACTTTCTCTTACTTTATCCATAATGAAAAAAAAAACGTTTGCCTTTAGTTCTACTCTTAGCAATATAGGTGATTCAGTTAGATTATGGTTTACAAAATGCCTAACTCCCAACTGTCCCAGATTCCAAGGGACTGTCCCTGATTTGGAGCAATGTCCCTTTGTCCCTCATTCCTCCTCATTTGTCCCTCATTTTGGTCTAATCTATACAGTTGTATATAAAATGCACTTTTTATCTATTAAAAGGTGTTTTCCAGCGCTAAACCTTTCATTTGATTTCTAAATTGCGGCATTTGTAAATTCCAAAAGCCAATATAAAGGAATAGTAGTTGTAAAAAGGCACTTGTGGGTTTAACTAATCTTGTTTTTTTGTACAATTCCCCTTTAAGGGGGTGTGACCGGGTGGTGTCTTCTATGCCTGCATACTTTTGCTGATAGGTGTCCCTCATTCCCATCTCAAAATGTTGGGAGGTATGCAAAATGTGGGAATTAAAGTGTATATCTGGGCACAAAGAAATACTAAAAATACTAAAATACCAGTTTTGCTATTAAATAGGTATTAAAGTGATTCTAAATGCAGAAGGTTTTTTTTTTTTTTATCCTAAAGCGGTTGTATATATTCAATAAGGGAAATTCGCTCCCTCACTTTTCACGACTTCCCTTTTTCTTTTTCCTTTTTTTTTCCTCTACCCATTTCCCCTCCCCCCCCGCTCCCTCCCTCTCCTTTTTTTCTCCTCTCCACCATGGGTATTATGGCCTTGTCCCCAGATGTCTCCCATGGAAAATATAAAGGGAAAATTAGACATGGGAGTATAATGGAAGGGAGAAACTCCAGTAGTAGTATTGGTAGAAGATGTCTCCTCTCCTCTTTCTTTTTTTCTTCTTCCTGGTATAAGGGGTATTTATTGAGACCATATATGTTGTTAGTCTGTATGTTGTTTTTATGTTATATTTATTGTATTGTCTTGGAAAAAAAAGTAATAAAATAATTTTGTAAAAAACAAAAAAAAATAAAAAAAATAAAGCGGTTGTATAGTCCCAAAAGCTTTTAATTTTCTTAGTCACCTGTAAGGCCTCGTACACACGACAGAGTTTCTCGGCAGAATTCACAGAGAAACTCGGTCAAACCCGGATTCTGCCGAGAAACTCTGTCGTCTGTACACTTTTGGCTCGATGGAGCCGCCGAGGAACTCGTCGAGAAAATAGAGAACATGTTCTCTATTTTCTCGTTGTTCTATGGGAGAAGGCGGCCCGCCGAGCTCCTCGGCGGCTTCATCCCAGAACTCGACGAGGAACTCGACGTGTTTGGCACGTCGAGTTCCTCGGCCGTGTGTACGGGGCCTTAGGCATACTAGCTCATTATGAAATACTTACCTTAGAACGAGGCATCGGTAACTCACCTGGTCCACGCCAAGGGAGATAACATCTTGACTCGGCATGTCTTCTGGGTATCGCGGCTCCATGCGCGCGGGAGACATCTTTCCGGCAAGGTCCGGTGTCTGCCGAGCCTTTAGCCGAGAATCCCCTGTGCGCATGCGCCGCTGCAGCCAGCGGCTCATTGCTAGGGGAATATCTCCTAAACTGTAAGGCCCCATACACACGAGGCGGATATATATACATCCCAGGTGTTGTACATATATTTATACACTGTATAGTTTAGCTAGATCAGTTCTTCCTAATTTACTGTGCTAGCTGCAGTATTCTCACGTGGTGTATTGCCCGTGTGCTCTGTAGTTTGCACCTAAAGCTACTTGGTGTGTACTGCACTTGTGCTCTGTAGTTTGCACCTAAAGTTACTTTGTGTGTACCAGTACTGCACTTGTGCTCTGTAGTTTGCACCTAAAGCTACGCGGTGTGTACTGCACTTGTGCTCTGTAGTTTGCACCTAAAGTTAATTTGTGTGTACCAGTACTGCACTTGTGCTCTGTAGTTTGCACCTAAAGTTACTTTGTGTGTACCAGTACTGCACTTGTGCTCTGTAGTTTGCACATAAAGCTACTTGGTGTGTACTGCACTTGTGCTCTGTAGTTTGCACCTAAATCTACTTGGTGTGTACTGCACTTGTGCTCTGTAGTTTGCATCTAAAGTTACTTTGTGTGTACCAGTACTGCACTTGTGCTCTGTAGTTTGCACCTAAAGCTACCTGGTGTGTACTGCACTTGTGCTCTGTAGTTTGCACCTAAATCGACTTGGTGTGTACTGCACTTGTGCTCTGTAGTTTGCACCTAAAGCTACTTGGTGTGTACCAGTACTGCACTTGTGCTCTGTAGTTTGCACCTAAAGCTACGCGGTGTGTACTGCACTTGTGCTCTGTAGTTTGCACCTAAAGTTAATTTGTGTGTACCAGTACTGCACTTGTGCTCTGTAGTTTGCACCTAAAGTTACTTTGTGTGTACCAGTACTGCACTTGTGCTCTGTAGTTTGCACATAAAGCTACTTGGTGTGTACTGCACTTGTGCTCTGTAGTTTGCACCTAAATCTACTTGGTGTGTACTGCACTTGTGCTCTGTAGTTTGCATCTAAAGTTACTTTGTGTGTACCAGTACTGCACTTGTGCTCTGTAGTTTGCACCTAAAGCTACCTGGTGTGTACTGCACTTGTGCTCTGTAGTTTGCACCTAAATCGACTTGGTGTGTACTGCACTTGTGCTCTGTAGTTTGCACCTAAAGCTACTTGGTGTGTACTGCCCATGTCCTCTGCAGGTTTCACCTAAAGCTACGAGGTGTGTGTACTGCCTTTGTCCTCTGTAGGCCATTAATATGTCTGGAAGGACAACAAGGAGAGGCAGAGAGACACGAGGGCAAGCAGGCTCTGCATCTAGAGGCAACAGTGCTGGTCGTGGACACGGTGCATTCTCATCAGCACGTGGCCGTTGCACACGCTCGTCCTTGTTTTCGGCAGGTGGCTGCGTTGAGCCGCAACATGCCGAAGACTTGGTAGAGTGGATGTCCAAGCCGTCCTCATCCTCTCTCACCCAGGCTCAGGGTACTTTGTCTGGCAAAGTAGCTGCCAAGGCGTCCTCTTCCCTCTGCTCAATGGCCTCACTCACTCCTTCCCTAGCCCCACCATGTCCTCCTGAGGAGTCCCCCGAACTGTTTGACCACAGTGTTGGGTCCATGCTGCATGAGGATGCGCAGCGTTTTGAAGGCTCCGATAATGGTGCACAGATAGAGGAAGGCAGTAACGTGAGCCCAGAGAGAGGGGGTGCCCAAGAAGGACAGCAATCTGGCAGTCATGTTCCCCCAGCTGCAGCATACTGCCAGGTTTTCGACAGTGATGAGGAGGGAGGGGATGATGAGTTCGCTGACTCTACGTGGGTGCCTGAAAGGCGAGAGGAGGGGGAGGAGTCACAGGCACATCTCCAACGAGGCAGGATGCCCTCCAGGGGCCAGCTTAAGAGCAGCACACCGACTGCATCACAACGCAGATCTATGCATGTGCAGGGCGCTGCTGTGTCTCAGCGTTATTCCAAAAGTTCTTTGGTGTGGGCCTTTTTTGAGACGAGTACATCAGATTGCACCGCTGCTATTTACAACATATGTCTCAAGCGTATCTCGCGTGGCCAAAACATCACCCGCTTGGGCACCACATGCTTGACCAGACATACAGTATGTGGACCTGCCATGCAGTTCGTTGGCAAGCGTACCTCAAAGACCCACACCAAAGAACAAAGCGGACCTCCCCTTGTCCCTCATCAGCTGGGATCTCCAACCCCACTATACCCTCAGTCCTCTCTGAAGCCTGCACTGATAGGACTGATGGTGTAGAATTAGTTGTGTCACAGCCTAGTACATGCAGGCAATCTACTATCGGTACGCCAATGGCAGATTGTACCAGGCAAATTTCTCTGCCCCAGCTGCTGCAGCACCGAAAGAAGTACTCTCCCAGACATCCACATGCCCAGCGGTTGAATGCTAGCTTAGCTAAATTGCTAGCACTTCAACTGCTGTCTTTTCAGTTGGTAGATTCTGCCCCCTTTCGTGAGTTTGTGGAATGTGCGGTACTTCAGTGACAAGTTCCCAAACGCCACTTTTTCTCACGGAAGGCGATTCTGGCTCTACCAGCATGTGGAAGGCAATGTCCATGCCTCGCTGGACAGGGCGGTCAGTGGTAAGGTGCATATTACAGCTGACTCATGGTCCAGCAGGCATGGATAAGGATGTTACCTATCTTTTACGGCGCTTGGGTGACTCTGCTGGCAGCTGGGAAGGACGCAGGACAAGGTACAGTAGTGTTGGAGGTTGTTCCGCCACCACGCCTCCAAAATGCTACTACTGGTTGTGACACACCTCTCTCCTCCACCCCCTCCTCTTCTTCCTCTGTGGCCTCTTCCTGTGCTGATGTGTCCTCGGAACCAGCGGTGCTCCGTAGGCGTTCAAGGGGCTATGCAGGTACGCAGGCAAAGAGATGCCATGCAGTGCTTAAGCTGGTGTGCTTTGGGGCAGGAGCCACACTGGGGCACTCTGCAGAGGCAGGCTCAGAGGTGGTTGACGCCACGCCAGCTTATGCCAGGAATGGTGGTTTGCAACAATGGTACCAACCTCCTCTCCGCCCTGCGACAGGGACACCTGACCCATGTGCCCTGTTTTGCTCATGTCCTTAATTTGGTGGTGCAGTGGTTCTTGGGCAGGTACCCGGGCTTACAGGATGTCCTGAAACAGGCCAGGAAAGTCTGTGTGCATTTCCGATGGTCATATAATGCCAGTGCTCGGCTGGCAGACCTCCAAAGGGAATACAACCTGCTCAAGAACCGCCTAATCTGTGACATGCCCACAGGGTGGAATTCTACGTTGGCCATGCTGCAGCGGCTGCACACGCAGCAGAGGGCCATCAATGAGTATCTGTGCCAATATGGCAGCAGAACTGGGTCAGGGGAGCTTGTTTTTTTTTTCCCACGCCAGTGGGCCTTGATCAGGGATGCATGCACTGTCCTGTCACCATTTGAGGAGGCCACGAGGATGGTGAGCAGTGACAGTGCATGCATCAGTGAGACTGTCCCTCTTATTCACATGTTGGAGCACACACTGCGTGGAATAATGGATAGGGCCCTTGAGGCAGTACAGAAGGAGGAAGAGGCGGACTTCCTTACCTCTTAAGGTCCCCTTTATCCAGACAGTGGTCCTGCTTGCCCGCCTATCACACAGGAAGAGAACGAGGAGGAGGATTGTGTCAGCATGGAGGTGGAGCCTAGCACTCAGCATCAGCAGCAGCAGTCTTCAAGGGATCAATTGCAGTCCCAAGGAACCCATGGACTTGAAGTGGCTGGGATGAGGTGGCTGCAGATCATTTCGTCCTCAGTGACCCAGAGGACTCCACACTGAATGCCTCAGCAAACCTTCGCTGCATGGCCTCCCTGATCCTGCAAAGCCGGCATAAGGGTCCTCATATTCGTGGTATCAAGGAGAGGGATCATTACTGGCTGGCAACTCTCCTTGATCCACGTTACAAGAATAAGGTTGCGGGGCTTATCTTGCCGGCGCAGAGGGAGCAGAAGATGAAACATCTTCGGGAGGCCTTGCAGAAAGGTCTGTGCAATGCGTTCCCAGAGACTGGGGGGTTACAAAATCCAGGTCCTGGACAATGTGTTGCTGAGGCTTCAGTGTATACTGCTGTTCAAAGTATATAGGGCCAAAGGGGCTTGTAATGACCTGGGGGGAGGGGGGCGGGGAAACCCATTCTATTTTTCTCAGTGATTTTCATCCATATTGCAGGGACCAAACATTACATTAAAGCCGCAAGCAGTCTTAAATTACATTTTTCTAATTTTGTGCAGGGACAGTTCTAAACACGTGCCACTACTATAGACACCCAGCAGGTACGATATTTAAAGGAATTTTTCATTTTTTTTTTCACTTTAAGCATCATTAAAATCGCTGCTCCAGAAAAAACTACCGTTTTTAAAACTTTTTTTTCCATTGATACATGTTCCCTGGGGCAAGACCCGGGTCCCCAAACCCATTTTCCGACAATAACTTGCATATTGGGCTTTAAAATGAGCACTTTGAATTAGAACGTTCGAGTTCCATTGACGTCAATGGGGTTCTAAATGTTTGCGGGAACGTTCGGTCCGTTCAAAGGTTCTGGTGCGAACTGAACGGGGGGGGGGGGGGGGGGGGTGATCAGCTCATCCCTACTCTCTGGGCGGCTGCACAATCCTCCTTCTCTGCTCGCTTCCCAGGTGCATGAGGGGAGGGGGATGAACTGATGGAGGGGGGTTATCCTGAGCAGGTCTGTACTGATGGAGGGGGGGTTATCCTGAGGGGGGTCTGCACTGATGGAGGGGGGGATTTCCTGAGGGGTCTGCACTGATGGAGGGGGCATTTCCTGAGGGGGGTCTGCACTGATGGACGGCCGGGGATTTCCCAAGGCTTGGTCTACACTGATAGAGGGGGGATTTCCTGAGGGGGGTTTGCAATGGAGAGGGGAGGTTATCCTGAGGGGGGTCTGCACTGATGGAGGGGGGGATTTCCTGAGACCCCCTTGGCCTGCAAGAACTCTGCCATCCCTGCCATGTGCCCAGACCTGTTTGTGGATTAACCTTTTTTGCCTGCAAGAACTCTGCCACCCCCCTGTTATGTGCTCAGTCCTGTGTATAGATTAAACCCTTTTGCCTGCTAGAACTCTGCCATCTTCGTTGTGTGTCCAGTCCAGTCCGTGTGCAGGTTAACCCCTTTTGCCTGCTAGCACTCTGCCATCCTCGTTGTGTGTCCAGTCCAGTCCGTGTGCAGGTTAACCCCTTTTGCCTGCTAGAACTCTGCCGTTCTCGTTGTGTGCCCAGTCCATGTGCAGATTAACCCCTTTTGCATGCAAGAAGTCTGCCGTCCTCGTTGTGTGCCCAGTCTGTGTGGGGATTAACCCATTTTGCCTGCAAGAACTCTGCCATCCCTGTGTGTAGATAAACCCTTTTGCTTGCCATAACTCTGCCATCCTTACAATGTGCCCCACCCTGTATTACTGGCTTAACCCTTTGTCTGCCTAAAATTCATGCTACCTAGCTGTGAGCGGCCGATTTCCTCCCTGCTGTTACTAGCAGGATGCTAGAGAACATGTAGAGGAAGAAAGAAGAAAGAATGAAGTGGTAAGAAATCAAGTCCGTCATTGTCGGCACCCCCCTTCTCCCTCGCTTCTAATCTCAACTTCCAACTTCTAACCCCCCCCCCCCCCCATCTCATCTTACTGTGCGATGACAGTGTGTCAACAGACATTCGGATGATAATCACTACTTATACTGTGCGATCATAACACTGACTGTGTCATACATTCAGGGGTCGCCACTACCCCCCCCCCCGCTTCTCACTACTCATACACTTATACTGTGCGATCATAACACTGACTGTGTCATACATTCGACGATCGCCACTATCCTTCCCCCCCTTCTCATTACTCATACAATTATACGGTGCGATCATAACACTGACTGTGTCATACATTCTGCGATCGCCACTACCCCCCCCTGCTTCTCACTACTCATACACTTATACTGTGCGATCATCATAACACTGACTGTGTCATACACTCGGCGATCGACCCCCCCTTTCTCTTCACACAGTATAAGTTGTATGACACAGTCAGTGTTATGATCGCACAGTATAAGTGTATGAGTAGTGAGTAGCGGGGGGGAGGTTGGGTTTAATTTGTAGTGGGGATCGCCGAATGTATGACACAGTCAGTGTTATGATCGCACAGTATAAGTGTATGAGTAGTGAGAAGGGGGGGGGGGGGGTGTGGCGATCGCCGAATGTATGACACAGTGAGGCCGCGTACACACGACCGGTCCAAACCGATGAAAACGGACTGAAGTTAAGTTTCAGCTGTCCAAACTGACCGTGTGTACGGCCCATTGGTCTGTTGTCCTTCGGACAAAAATTTGAGAACTTGTTTTAAAATCGAACCGATGGACGGCTGACCATCGGTCAAAACCGATGGTTAGTACACAAAAGCATCGGTTCAAAACCCGCGCATGCTCAGAATCAAGTCGACGCATGCTTGGAAGCATTGAACTTCGTTTTTTTCAGCAGGTCGTGTGTTTTGAATGTTTGATTGTGTCATACATTTGGCGATCGCTTATCTTCTTTTAATGAGTGCTGTAATATTGATTGTCCATTTACTTTGCAGAGAGGTTTGCATAAGGGATGGCAACTTCCTCTGCCGTTGCTATGGAGACCTGACCAGAAACCTATTACACGGCTTGTGTAGCACTGAGCATGTGCGAGAGCTGCATAGCTGAAATCCAGGAAGTAATACAGTCTGGCTTCAGATGCCCACACTTAAGATGGCTACGGTCTAATGCTAGTTTATAAACTTTCAAAATGCTATAATAACCTAACAAAACGGACCTTAGTTTACAGACTAACTTTACTAGAATACATTAAGCTTGTGTATTATAGGGGTATTTTTATTTAAATAGTGTCATTTTGGCCGGAACACCGCTTTAAAGATCAAACATTTCCTGCTACTCGGGGACTTCAACCTCTGGGCAAACTCCTCACAGGACCGCGGACGCTTGCATTGACCACTTGGAAGGCTTAGGTCTGCAGCAACTGGTATGCGGTCCAACACATGTTTCAGGACACACACTCGATCTTATCTCCAGTCAAGACTTGGATATTAACACACTGGAAAATGAGCCCCTAACCTGAACAGATCACCATGCAATAAAATTCAAAATCACTACAAACGCCCCCCTGAAAAAAACAAACAAACCCATTAACAACACACTGGACAAGATCTCAGAAAAAGCTACACTCGGAGCACTTCAAAACTACATTAGGCAACAAAATAAAAACAATTGATCAACATCAAACAGCAACGGAAACACTCAACTCTATCAACAAGGCTCTACTACAGACAGCAGACATAGTAGCGCCGAAACGCAGAACGCTCATCCCGAAAAACAACTCCAGTTGGTTTAACGACAAGCTCACGTTGTTAAAACAAGAGCGCAGAAGAGCGGAAGCAGCCTGGAGAAGAAGCTCAACAGAGGAATACCACAATATTTACAAGTTATTAACTAAGAAATATCACAAAGAGATCTTCAAAGCTAAAAAATATAATTTTTCTAATATCATCGCAAAAGCCCTGAATCGCATGAATGAACCCAGCCTGCCTAGAGGCTCCAAATTTTGAATCACAAGAGTTTTGCAACAAATTATCTGATTATTTCAATAACAAAATTGAAAACATCCGTGAACTTATTCAGCAAAATAGAACCTCCACCGACTTCCCTTTAAATCAAAAAGCTAATAACCACACAAATATACCACAATCAACTAAATTCACACCAAAGCCTATCTCCATCGACACCACCAAAAATATCATCAGTACTCTGCGAGATAGCACATCGCCCAGGGGCGGACTGACCATTGAGTCACTCGGGCACTGCCCGAGGGCCCCATGCCACTAGGGGGCCCCATCAGGGTTGCCAGGCTCAGTAAAACCAGGGACAGTATGTAAAAATCTATGTTTTTTTTAGATCTGTCCCTGATATGTCCGAAACTGACATGCTTTTAATGTGAATATCCCAAGATTTTAGCTGCCCTGCCTCTGCACTGCCTCCTGGCGTGGTGGCCATCTGTAAGCCAGAGGGGCCCCATAATCTTCTATTGCCCGGGGGCCCCATGAGTTGTCAGTCCGCCCCTGACATCGCCTAATGATATCATCCCCACCAAACTGTTGAAAGAATGTGCCGATATTGTGGCACCGGCTATCACACACCTCATAAACCAATCATTCAAGGAAGGCTGAAACAAGGCATAATCAAACCAATTCTAAAAAAAAACACCCTTGACCCCAAAGACCCAAACCATCGTCGACCCATAACAGGCCTAAACATTTTCTCCAAGGTAATGGAGAAAGCAGTTGTACAACAGCTACAACATCATTTAGACACCCACAAATTACTGGATCCATTTCAATACGGTTTCCGTCTTCGTCACGGGACAGAAACAGCACTTCTCAAAATATGGGATGTCGCTCTGGAAGCAGCAGACGAAGGAGAATCTTGTCTTCTGGTACTGTTGGACCTAAGCGCAGCTTTTGATACTGTAGACCACAAATTATTGCTGACTCGCCTAGCTGAAGTAGCTAGAGTCTCAGACTCGGATTTACCCTGGTTCTCCTCCTTTTTGGAAAACCGATCTCAAATAGTGAAACTTGGTCCTTTCACTTCTGAAAAACACATGGGGCCTGATTTACTATGCTCTGTGCGCTGCGCTGGTTCATGCGTTAATTAGTACTCCGGGTGGAGGCTTAATTGGGCGCATGAACCAGTGTAGCAGCCGGCGCATTGAAAGTAATATGTAAAGCCGCGCCGAACTCCCTATAGAAGTCTATGGGAGAAATCAAAAGTGTTCATTTTAAAGGCTAATCTGCTAGTTTTGTCCTAAAAAGTGTTTGGGGACCTCAGTCCTGCCCCAGGGAACATGTATCAATGTTTTTTTTATTTTTTAAAACGGCCGTTTTTTCGGGAGCAGTGAAATTAATAATTCTTAAAGTGAAACAATAAAAGTGAAATATTCCTTTAAATTTCGTACCTAGGGGGGGTGTAATGTCAGCATGTGAAATAGCACATTTTTCCCGCACTTAGGACTGCCCCTGCACAAAATGACATTCAGAAGGAAAAAAGTCATTTAAAAATTCACACGCGGCTATAATGAATTGTCGGCTCTGACAATTCTAAAGGGATTCATTCATAAAACAAACAAAAAAATGTGTAGGGGTTCCCCCAAATTAAATTACCAGGCCCTTCAGGTCTGGAATGGATATTAAGGGGAACCCCGCCGTAAAAACCCCCAAAAAAAAGACGTGCGGTTCCCGGAAAATATCCATTCCAGGCCCTTCAGGTCTGGTGTGGATTTTAAGGGGAACTCCACCCCAAATTGAAAAAAAAATGGCGTGGAGTCCCCCTAAAAATCCACACCAGACCCTTATCCGAGCACGTTGACCTGG